>NC_141149.1:34088236-34388236 GCF_053477565.2 Lygodium microphyllum
AAGCCCTGGGGATGGCCACAAGTCTAGCATGAGATTAGGTCTTGGCTTTGCCCTCCTAGGCCTCTACCCCTTCCTCGACCTAACGACATCACTTGTAAATTCCATTAAGATGGGATTGCCATCATTTTCATACAAGATATAAGGGTTTACATATGTTTCATCCTCATTTGACTTCTCCACATAATGTATTGGAGAGTTACTTGATGGATGGGTCACGAAGGGTCCGAGTGGTCTAGGTACACCTATAGGTTTGATTTCCATTTTGTGAACAGCTAGCTTGGCATCATTAGGTGCTAGGAGAGCTAATGGATCTCCCCTTTTGAATTGTGGTAATCTATTCCCCAAGTAGTATGGCTGGTTGTAAAGTTGTGGATATGGTAATTGCCTCAGTAATCAGCAATGCATATTATCATGATCAAACCTATCGCAGTTGGCACAAGGTCTAAATCTAGGATCCGTCCACTTGGCAAGGAGGTGGTTTTCTCCACAATGGTCACATTGCATGTGAGGTAGCACATGCCTTCTAATCAATTTTGGCCAAGCTCTAGCTTTATGTATGCCAATTCTTGGCTTAGGTCAGCGCCACTCTTCCCTTTCTCTTGATTACTCTGACTAGATCTCTCACTAGTAGCAGTGGTAGCTCTCTCTAAGGATCTAGAGACTGCACTATTTTAGCTTATGGCTCTCAATCTTCTCTCCTTACATAGGTTCATCTACACGTATGGCTTCTTCAAAGACCCTAGCTTGCACGTCCCTTTGCAGATTCAAGCTGCCTACCAATGCCTTCTAGAGTGATTCCCTTCTGATTTTTCTTATGAATACGGTGGAGATTGCTTGCTCATTAGGTCACTGTGCGAGATTGGGATTCTCTTAAAGAGACTCCACACATGGGTGATGTAATCTCTAATGTTCTCCTTTTCCTTTTGACTAACATTTATCAGTCGAACGATAAGGTTATCCCAGTATCCCACCTCAGAGAATCTCTTGATGAAGAGACTTGTGACAGTATTGAAGTTGTTGCATTCATTGTTATCTAGACTAGTGTATCAAATTCATCCTTTATCACCAAGATAAAGACCAAAAGGTTGCACATGTTTAGTAGGGTCTTCTAGGTTGTTCACCTTGTACACCTACTCGAACTGCTCTATGAAGCTATATGGATCATTATCGGGCTAGTCCTTGTCGAGTTGTTTGGTAACTACAGGTATCTTTATTTGGCTCTTCAAATTTGGAGTGATTCCTAGTCCTACTAGAAACAAAGTTGCTAGGGTGGCTTTGCTCTACTATCTAGCCATGTTGTCTATGAGTCACTTTGTGAGAAGCTCGCTCAATGTGAGATCATCTTCTAGCGCTCTTTCACTCTCCGCATTGGGTCCTATCATATTCTAATTGGAAAGCACTAAAACTTGTTGGATATCTCACATTTTTATTTTCTACCTTAGCCTACTTTGAGCTCGATGTTCCTAGTTGTAAGTAGCTATACTCTGCAGCGCCTTCTTGGCCACCAATCTTGGCTCTTCCTCAAGGTCAGCTATGATATCCTCAGTCGGCCTACCATGATGCTCTCTTGTTTTGTAAATCATATCGATAGATCATTTTCTAGATATCGACTGGAAAATCTCCCAAGTCAAGCTAGTCATTTTCATGATTGGAGCTTGGTCCTTGTTGACCTCTTGGTCCACTAGGTTGTCAATCAAACTGATCAACTCATGTAAGGTTTAGTCCCTAATCGTGTCGGTCTTCTTGCTCTCCAATAGGCTTGCTTTTGATACCTGGTATCCTTGGTAGCACCTTTGAGATTTTAGGGTCTTCTCCTATTACTGGGTTTGTTCAGGTCACTTATCTTGTATGTGAGTTCCTTGTTAGTTCAACCAGTCCTCAAAATTAAGTGCACTCTAGTGTTTGTAGAGTGCTTCTCTTTGTGGGTAGTGCAAAATTAGACTTTCTACTTTCTCAACGCACTTCGAGTGATTATTCATGGAGTGTGTGACTATTGTGACAAAGACAATATAATGCAACATACTTTTCTAGTCATTCCCTTAGGTGGTGGTCACTTTAACAGGTTTGTTTGGGTCCTTTAAGATGTTTCAGATGAGTGGTCTAAGCGGCTTTGGTCTAGATCACTTCCTAGATTGGTCTAGAGACTCTATGAGTCATTTGACAAATTTGGATGCCTATCAGGCTCTTTTCTTGCTTCAGGTTGAGCTCTACTTGGCATGGGGTGTGTTGGATTGATCACTTTCCAAATTTTGGTTAGTGGGTTTGATTATCAGATGTCTAGTCCCCAGAATCAGACTATCTGATTCTTGGTTTCTTTGAGTGAGCAAATTTGACTCCAAGTCTTGTGTCTGAGTTGATTGTCCAAATTAGATGTTCCGAGTCTAATCGTTCGAGCTTGGTTGTCCAATTTCGACTGTGTTCAACTCAAGCTAGCTAGCAATGTCCAATGGGATGAGGAATTGTAGGTGTTTGAGTGGGCCAAATCAGATATCTGAGTCCTAGTGGTCCAATTCTAGGAATTGGACTCCATGATGTGTGTTCATTGTGATGGTGAAATCAACCCAAAAGGAAAAATTTTAATTTTTTCATTCCCTCCTATAGCCTATGCCAAAGCCCTGAGGAATTCAAGAGTTAATGATTAAGTGCTAAAGAAGGTTTGTGTGTACCTCGAGTAGTGGAAAACCCGCGAATCAGTGTGCTCAATCTTGTCTTTTCCCTAGAGCTCTCTCTCTCTCTCTCTCTCTCTCTCTCTCTCACAAAGTCCTAAAGCTGAAATGAGATCTCTTTCCTCTTCCTTAGGGTTTTAGACCCCCTCTCCAATACTCCTTAGATGCCTTTTCTTCTTCTTTCCTAGATTTCAACCCCATTTTCCTTCGATTTAGGCTTGCTATTGCAAACAATCCTACTATGGTTTTCTTTCTCTTCCTCCATTTTTTCCTACCTAAATGCCTAGAAATCACAAACAAATGCTAATGCTAATCAGACCAACTTATCCAAAACATTTACTTGCAATGAAGGTCAAATGCCCTTTCTTCCTACCTATCTACCTTAAACACCAATTGGGAAAAAACCCTCCAATGCTTGATTCATAGTGCGCAAGCACTCAAGGCTTGAATTTGTTGGTCCCAGCAAATGGAACCAAAATGTGGGAGCTTTTGCTCGACTATGAAGACCCATGGACTGCTTATTGCTCAAGCATTTCAAACTGAATGCCAATGGCTACCTCTCACACATAGCCATATACGCTCTCAAGCCTATGAGTGTAGTGAGCTTATCTCAATGCATGATCAAGTACCCTTATCTCTTAAGCACACCAGTAGCTTCACGATCTGAAATGTGCAAACAACCTCAATCCTCCACCTCAAGATCCATGCTCCATAGCCACCTGCATGAGACAAGAGAGGAGAATAGAAGAGAAGAAGAGAGGAGAACATGAAGAGCTTCTCCACCACGGTCTCTCAACCCCACATACTCACTCCCTTACAATCTCAAACAAAAGCACAAGGAATCAAGAAGAAGAAGAAGAAGAGAAGACAAGAAGAAGAAGAGGAGAGCCACTTTTGCCACACACCAGGAATGAGCTTCTCTATTCACTTTTTGACTTTCATACATGCCCTTATCCATTGGGGTACCCATCTCCTTTTTTGCATGATCGGCCATCTTGCCAAGGTCCTATTTTCCAATTCCCTTTAATTTACATTATGCCTTCACCTATGCCCATCTACTCTTTACAACTTGCACAGGAGGGAGCCTAGCACTCTTTCACAAAAATTTGGGGATGCCTTTACATTTTAAAATGTGCCTTTGTCTTCGCCTCAACTTTTAAGGTTTCCATTGCACTTTTGTCCTTCTCTCCTCTTGTCCTTTTGTCGGGCAACCTTTTCTTGCTTTGCTCAGTATTTTTAAATTTTCTTGAATTTTCTTTTGATTCCTTGTTCTTTGTCTTGTATTAGGGTTAATAATACCACCACATCAGGCTACATTCAACCCCATAATCAAGGCCTTGTATTGTGCCATATTATTAGTAAAAGAGAGTCCTAAATATACTCCCATTTTCATAATAACCCTACATTGGGGATCTGTAAAGACCACACCAACACTTGCATGTCTAGCAAGCTCTCTAGAAGCTCCATCAAAATACAAAGTATAGTCCCATTCTTCATGGATAAGCCACACCATTTTGATTAGCTCACTTGTATTTATGATAATCAAAGTCGAGCCGAGAGAGAGGATGTATGATAGGTACAATCCCTCCTTCCTTAAGGAACTCGATACGAATACTCGTTAGAATTATTTGACAGTGGTGGCAATAGACCTTAATATCCCACATGAAAGATCCATCTTGCCACTCAATAACCTGATAACATTTCCTCCACTAGATCACTTGATCTTGTTGGTAATGTTTCTCTAAATATAAATGCTCAAGAGAAGAAATAATTCTTCTCATCCAATCGTCTTGGTATCTATACTGCAAGTTAAAGGTGAATTATGAAGGACCTACACAAGCACCAAGTCTGATGTTAGCCCTTACACATAGTAAGGCTTCAGCTTATTAAAGCTAAATTTATTTTTAAACTCTACCTCCTCCTGCAAGTTTGCTAAAAGGACTGTAGAGCCATTCTTGTCTATATGTACAATTTTATATGGCCCATCCCATTTGGATTCTAGTTTACCAAGAAATAGCTCATTATGAGCATCATCGTACATCACCACAATTGACCCTTCACAAATGTATATTTCTTAGCATGAAGGTCGTGAAGGGATTTCATTTCATTTTCTTCTTCTCTGCCTCTTGATGTAATAAATCCTGCAATCAAATTTCATCAAGATGCATGCAAGAGAAATTAATATTTCCTAAAATGCTTCTGCCTCACCCAACGAATGATTGAGAGCAAAACACATAGTGGGTAGCTCTATTTCCAATGGTGATACACACTCTTCTCCATATACCAGCTTTAATGGGGTGTGGTCTATAGCTCTCTTGAATGTCATATTGTAAGCCCAAACTTCCACATACAATTTCTTATCCCAATCTCGCTTACTTTGAGACACTATTTTGGATAAGATCCCCACAAGCTATTTATTCGTTCTCTCAACTTCACCATTTTCTTGCAGATTATATGGGGTAGTTTTATTGTGTTTAATCTTCAAAGCTTTCGTCAAGCCTGCTATAACCTTATTCAAGAAGTGTTTCCCTTGATTACACATTATCTCCTTGGGTGGACCAAAACAACAAACAATCTGCTCCTCCATAATAAAAGTGGTTGTCTCCTTAGCATTATCCTTTATCGTTGCTTGAGCTTTAGACCACTTTGTAAAGTTGTCTATTGCTACAATAATATAATGCTTTCTTGTAGTTGATGAAGGGTATATTGGTCTAATAAAATTGATATCCCATTTTTCAAAGGGTAGTATAACTAAAATAGGGTTTAGTGATCGTTTACGATTCTCCCTGGCATCGCGTCTTTGGTAGACATCATAGTGCTTAACATAACTGAAAGCATCCTGGAAATTGATGCCCACCAATATCTAGTCCATGGAGAGCTTTCTAGGTGGTAAGCTGTCCAACAAAGTGTCCCCCACACATGCTAAATCATGGCATTCCTCAAGAATTAATGGTACCTCATCAGGTACTATGCATTGATGATAAATCTTATCCACACCTTTCAGATATAAGACACTTGCTATAATTGAAAAGTGTAGTTGCTGCTTAATCTTTCTCTTCTAAGAATTTGATAGAGAAGCTCCAAATTCCATGTAGATAGATAATGCCTTATAGCTACATACCAGGAAGGGATGGAGGCTATATCCATTTTGAATAGACCTTTGATGTCACTCCCTTCAACCAAAATTTCCTTTGGCTCCTTGAAATCCACAAGGCATTCGACAAAACCCTACAACTTTGGTAGCTTACTTCTAATCTTGTAATTGAACTCCTACAAAGTAATTAACCACTTTGCTAAATGAACAGGCAACTATAACTTGTTTATCAACAATCTAAGTCCTTTTGTGCCTTTGTGAAAAATACCTTCTCATAGAGAATATAGTGCCTAAATTTCTTTATTGCAAAAACCATTCCAAGGCACAATTTCTCCATATAAGCATAGTTGACTTTAGATATCTCCAATTTATGACTAGAAAAGAAAATTGGATGATACCATTTCTCTTCCCAAATTTGGGCTAAATAGCAACTAATACTGTGCATTTTTGCCACTAAAAATATATGGAAAACTTTACCTCTTCTGGGTGCTTTTAGGATTGGCACTTTCACTAGTTCTTGCTTCAAATCCTCAAAGGATACTTGACAAGCTTCACTCTAATTAAACAAATAGTTAAAAGATAACAAGTTCTTCAATGACAAGTTCTTTTTCCAATGCATTGATAAATCTTCAATAATATCCCAATGATGATAGAAAGTTGTATACCTCTTTTGGAGTGCGTGGTGAGCTCATAGTGACTATAACCTTTATCTTTTTAGGGTCAATCGCGATAGCAGTAGAGCTAACCACATGACCTAGTAATAACCCATAGGGCACCCCAAAGACAAACTTTTGTGGATTAAGAGCAATGCAAAACTATTTGCAGTGCTCAAAACATTTCCTTAAAATGATTAATTGAAGACTTTTAACTCCTGTAGGAAAATGTCACCAAAAGTTTTATCAACTGTACGTTTCCAAGAACCTGGTGCAAAGAACTACCCAAAGACCATCACATGATACATAAAGGTACAGAAGGTAGTGATAAATGATTTTTTCAACTTTCTTCCTCCACAATAGCCATTTGGTTGTATCGAGCAAAGAAATATATAAATGAATAGATTTTTCTACTTGCTAATGGATCTAAACTCTGCTCAATAAATGGTAATGAATAGTAATCCTTAACCATTTTCATATTTAGCTCTCCAAAATCTTTGCAAAGTTGAATTTAATTATTATTATTCTTCCTGATAACAACTAGTGAGAACACCACTCCATGTGTTGAACTAGAAATATCAGGCCATTTTTTTGTAGTTTTGTCAATTTCTCGAATAGCTCGTCCCTCAATTTGAAAGGCATATGCCTTACTTTTTGTCACACAGGGTGGCTACCTTCCTTTAGGGGAATGATATGAATAGCCAGGTTGGGAGGAATACCTCTCAACTCATCATAACTCCAAGTAAAGATGTCACAGAATTCTTGAATCAAGGATGCATAGTCCTTCCTTTCTTCTAAACTAAGCATGGACCCTAATTTAATTGGTCATGATTTATTTAATGTACCAAGGTTTAACTCAATTAAATCTGCATCCCTCATCCTCTATTGGGCCTCCATTGGCTCATTCAAAGTTACTTGATAGATATCCTTTGTAGTGGACCCCTCGTTAGATTCATCACTTGATGACATCTCATTACTAGTTACATCCTCCAATGTATCTATCTCTATAGAGGATAAAGAAACTCTCTCACTTTAAGGAGATTCAGGGTAGGCATCTACTACTACACATCTAGCACCTCTGTGAAAGATCAACCAACTAGCGTGTATATCAACCTGACAGTCTGCTTGTACTTGATAGCTAGGTAGCCCCATGATCCTGATAATCGTAAAGTTCAAGATGCATTCCACATTGGCAGTGGTCACATGGACTTTAGTAATGCACCCTTTAGGTTGTCTTAAATTGTCATCAGCCATTTGGAGAATTGTGGAGGAATCTTTTTTATTTCTAGGCCTAGCCTCTCCATCAATTTTGAACTCATAATGTTGATGGAGAATCCTCTATCCACAATAGCATGTTCCACTAATATCCATCAACATATGCTATTGATTTTTTGCATGCTCAAACCAATCATCTCCTAGCTATGATATTCTTAAGGGCTCTACAATATACCCAGTGCAAAGAATTTTCTTAAACTCTTTACACACTTTGTGAGACAACTTGATCAACTGTAGGAGGTTTGCATCCGGCTTAGCTTTGGAAAGAGAACTTGCTAAATCAAATTCATGATAGCTAGCAAGAGCTCTCTTTTCCCACCAAAATATTCCCTCATTTGGTCTTTGAACATGATTTGGTGCCTTTTTCTTTTATTTTTCCTTCTTCTTTGGTAATTCATTATCCTTCTTGGGTCACTTTTACCATCAATGACTTTTAGAGGTCCGCCTTCCATGTTAGGATTAAGGACTTGCATCCCCTTATCATCTTGCTTAGGTTTTCCCTCCACAGGTATTTTACATTGTCTTTTTCACCTTCTCTACCCTTTTGACCTCTTGTAATGACCCATAGGTTAGAAGCTTTAGTGCCATTAACATGTACAACTTCAATAAGGCTAACTCCACTACCATTAGGCATCTCCTCTACAATAGATCTCCCTCTTTGTAGTATTTGTTTCAGTCCTTATTCTGATGGAGATTACTTCCTTGTGCTCAATGGTTTATTAGACCTGGCTATTTATTTGGTGGAGAGAACTAATCTTACTTCAACAAATACTAGCTAAGTGGATGGACTTTTTTCATATGTCACATTTGGAATTTGGAAAATTATTAGGGAAATGTTGGCTGGCATACCACTTACAAGTGAATCTTGAGAGAGCATCCTCTTTAGGGTGTCGACTCCCTATCAAATTCTACTACTTCTTAAGAAAATTGACATCAATAGCTATTTTCCTACATTGTTTGGTGATCGTGTTAGTATAGTGCTTCACCATATTCTTAACTTTTCCAAGGACATTCGAGGCACTTGACTCATAACTGCGATCATCTACTTGATGTTCCATTGGCCTAACCACTTAATTAGGAATTGGCCATTGATTCCCTAGAACAACATTAGGATTAATTTATTGGCCTCCAACACTTGGTGGAGCCATCTGACTAGCCATAGGCATGCTCACACTAGGAGAGGAGCTGGCACCATAGGCACATTTTGAATCATCTTTCCTCTCTCATTGGAAGTACTCATGGACATCCCTTGACCTCCATTCATCAGTGCTAAAGTATTCTCAACACCTGGACTCATATTCTAGTTTTCCCTAGATGTATAGGCTGCTTGTAATTAGAATCTACCTCCTCTACTAGTATAATAGTTGTATCAATGTCAGCAAGAGCAACGCTGCTCAATTCCACTTGAATGTTAAAGTCTAGCCCATGCAAAAAGTATTGCAACTGAGCAGCAGTTGGAATAGGAATATAGGATTGCAACTTATGAAATATTTCATTTGGTTTCTTGGCATAGCCTCGAACATTCTCATGAGATTCTTGATGTGTTACATTGAGAACATGTAGCCAGTACTTTATTGACCTCCCCTTTTAGGGGCACACTCTCTTTGGAAGGCTGCAAAGAACAAATCAATCGTAGTTATGGTTCCAACCTCTATATTGTGATACCATATTGTAACTCATCCTTTCATAGTCATATTAAAGAACATCATCAAGTGTCCTTCATCCTGGATTCGACAGTTAAACATTAAATGTTGGAATTCATTAATATGAAGTTTCACATCTTCCTCTACTAACCCATTAAAAATGGGTAGAGGAAATCCTAAGACTGGCAAGTTCGGCGTTCTTGCTAGGATTGCAATGGGTTGCATCATGATGACAACCGGATTTTCCAAAGGATTTTGAACGATGGGAACTATAAGCCCACTCAAAGTAGGCTGACTAACTAGGAGGGGGGAAGTACTAGAACTTCCTCCTCCTCCTAACAGACTATTTGTGGAACTAGGGTTGCTAAGAACCTTCCCATTGTAGGGATATCAAACCACTCGTTTGTGGAGAATATCTCCTAATAATTTCAGCCTACCATCTAGCCCATTTAGCTCTTTCTTGCTTCTGAAGCTCGGCTTGATGATCTTTTGGATCTATTTCACTACCTTTTGGCATACACTAATAAATTGGTCCCTATCGAGACCACCACTTAATAGCATCTCCCAGGAAATGCACCACCTATCACACAACCTAAAATGGGTCTCACACTAGCTCTATGGCACTAGCCGACCTCTACTACACACCCAAACCACCCCTCATGCCCTCGTGGTCATGCCTCTAAAGGGTATACTATCCTCATCTCTAATGTAGAACTTTGTGCTTGTATGGATTGTAATCGAATAAATAACCCTTCCCACACTCCTCAAAGGGATTCCTTACACATTGGTGTAATATCTTCACATATATGTCTCCAGATCAAATGGCTCAATTTAGAGATATGGAAGACCAAGAGCTATCTCTCGGATACCATCAGGCCATTCTATTAGATCTACTTCGGTGCACTCTGATGCTTCAATTTTTAGTAGATGAGGTCAATGCTCCAAACTTGGGCCGCACGGAGGGAGTGGTTTTGGCGGATGCTGCAAAGACGTGGATGTAGTGAGCCCACAGTCGGCTTGGGATACAAGTGCTACTCCTTATTCTCGTGTAGGTTTGAGAGAGTGTGGCTCAGGTGGTTGTTGTGGAGGTACCAACACAGTTTCTCTGTCTTGTCGTTCTGCTGGAGTTGCATCACCTATGGGATTTGTCACACCTGTGGGGACGTTTACTCCAATCACTCCAGCTTTTGCTCAATCATCCGCAGGTGGCATCCCTATGGGTGCTACTTTGAGAGATACTACCCCCATAGGTATACCATATGTACAGGGGTCTCCTGGATATGCCAAGGAGCGTGGTCGCATGTGGGAGAGGACACATCTTAGCCATACCCCAGAGGGATATGGATACCTTGTAGATGATAGGGCAGGAGTCGTCATCATGAATGATGAGGGGAGGAGGGTGATGGCTCGTATGAGAGAGTTGTACCAACAAGTTTTTTGCCACAACGTCTTGGATCATTGGAAGAACATACTGGAGAGGAGAAAGGGCTACATAGTAGCATCCTTGCATGAGGAGTTTCCTGTACCCATCGTAGCAGATAGGTTTTTCATTGGTTGGATATGGGGTGCATGCATGTGTACATGTCACACAGACGATTGAATGCACGCAAGGCACTTAAGAGTGGGGCCTCAAAGCCCGAGTGGCTAGACGTAGATGACTGGCATTGACTCAAGGAGGAGGCTAAAGATTCTCTAGGATGATGGAGATAACAACGCGAGGTAGCGAGGGCATGACTGGAGGCAAGAGTGGTCCATCATCTTGGGAGTGGCGGCCATAGGAATTATCTGGAGGACTTTGTAAGTTTTTCTTTTGTTCTGCCTGCTTTTTTTTTTGCAATATCCCTTGTACTACTAACAATTGTGTTTCTAACAGTTGTATTTTGTTTTCTTTGTAGCACTCCATTACAAACCATGATGCCACTGGCCTAGAGACTCGATATGCAGAGAGACATGGTCTCACTGCATTGATCGACCGATTATATGGATGTGGCGGCCTAGTATGTCACTCATCTTTCTTGTCTGCATTTACTAATTTTAATTAAAATGCATGATTGTATGGTGGATTGATGTGTAGTTGTTTCTTTTTTTGCAGGGTACGTTCGATGCTTCTTTGCAGTGGGACGAGCTTTTGGATGGTGAGGATCTATAACTCGCCCTTGGATTTGTGGAGCGCACATCCTCTTCTTTTTTGGTCATGTGATTTATGTAGGCATTTTCTATGCATTATGTTGTTATCATCATTTGTATCTTGCCATGATTCTACCGTCACTTTCATTAGGCAATCTTGTATTTATTTTATGTATTAGTCTTATGGATTCAAGTACACTTTTCCTTCATTTCGATGAGCATTGTACACTTTACTGTAACTCTTTTATATGGTAGGAGCCCAAATAAAGCACATAGTGCTATTTGTGGTAGGGTAGCTTGTAGTGCAACCAATACAAAGGCTCCATAAATTGCCATATAGCACAACAAAATCCCTTACTCTAGTTGTCCTCATTACACTGCAAGCTCACAAGACTTATTCCTTCTATGTAAGTGCTCTAGGAAAAGACAACCTTGGAACCTGACTTCATAAAGATCCATTTCTATAGGTGTCTTGAGGAGAACACCACCTTTGAGCCCACCTTCATAAATATTGTCACTATCTAGTCCAAATTGCAATGATGCATTTTTGTAGCTTCCTTGGTAAAGCTCGTATAATCTCTTATTGTCTAGCTATTGAACCCATCAATGCATGGTGCACCAAGACCCATTACTCTTAGATTGGCCATAGTAATGGATAAGCATGCATTTTTGAGTCACCTCTTTTACATATGGTGTAAATTCATGCAATATCAGATCACAAAAAGGGTGATTTAATACACAAAGGTAGAGATGTAAACTCAAAGACATTCAAATCCCAAACATACTCGTTTATGTGCCTACCAAGGAACTCCTCTCTCTCTCTCTCTCTCTCTCTCTCTCTCTCTCTCTCTCTCTCTCTCTCTCTCTCTCTCTCTCTCTCTCTCTCTCTCTCTCTCTCTCTCTCTCTCTCTCTCTCTCTCTCTCTCTCTCTCAATATTGTACTACTAACTTTAAGCAAGTTTGATATCCACTCAAATCTTCATAAGTAGCCTTTACAAAAGATGGTGGAAAGTTTATGTTCATAGCATGAAATATTTGATTTACAAAATCAAAATTCAATAAGAATAAATAATGTACTTGGAGTTGAGCTCTTACATATTGATAATTTGGGCATTTGAAGACATTTACACAAGAGAGAACTCAGAAAAAAATTTGACTACTTTTCCATTAGTTACGTTGGCTATGCTCTTCTCCAACAAACCTAAGGCCAAGGGGCATGGATGTGGCAACATGTGAGAGAGAGACCATAGAATTGATACAAATGTGTTAACCAATTTTTCCAAATATCATAATAGTTGACATGTATAGATTTACATGATCTCTCCACCAACCAAATAGACATTATAAATCCTCTTTAGAAAAGTGAAAATGTGAATTTTTATGGAAAAACTAAGACATTAAAATTCTCTTTAAAAAAGTGAAAATGTATATCTTGATAGAATAACTAGCACATTCATGAGTACCTAGCACATAACATATCATTATCTACGAGTCTAGAAATTTATTGATGATGTTTCTTACAATAATCAAATAAGAGCCATCAAATTAAATGCCCAATTAACAAAGATATCATTGAAGTACTTCAGTTTCTAGAATATAGTAAATATTTTACATGAATAAGAAAACACCAAGTAAAAGGGAGAGAAAACCATTCTAATACTTACTTGAGTCCCTTGACTTGTTAGAAACCTCCACACAATACCCATAGAGCTACATGGCTTCCATTGGCTAGAGATCTAGCTTTGTCATGACTTTGCCAATATTAAAGTGAGAGAGAGAGAGAAAGAGAGAGAGAGAGAGAGAGAGAGAGAGAGAGAGAGAGAGAGAGACAGAGAGAGAGAGAGAGAGAGAGAGAGAGAGAGAGAGAGAGAGAGAGAGAGAGTGTGTGTGTGTGTGTGTGTGTGTGTGTGGATACTTGTTTTTTGTATTAGCCTAACCTCGTCCTCCCATAAATGGATATCGAGACATTGTTATTGCTCCTATATGTCACATTGTCCATGACATACTTGTATTGTCAGGAAAAATGAACTATTGATCAATGTCATACTCATGGCCTTTAGATGACTCCTATTACTCACTTACCTCCTTGCACCTTGTATGCATCAAAATCAACCCCTTGGGTATTGCTCCATGAAATCCAAAAAACACCTATATTGCATTGAAGACAATTAAATCATATCCAATATAAAGATATAGCTTTATAACGCAACTCCATAGTGCATACTTGAAACAAAAAATACACCATTCAAAGGTTCCCCCCCTACATAGTCATGGAGGCAAGGGGCACAAGTGTAGTGTGCCTATCTAGCGGCTATCCAATCACATTTTTAGCAGTCCATTGAGAGACGAATCTAAGCGACACTACCCGACACTCCCGTGGCATGTTACAAGGTTTTTCACCTAGGTTTTCTCGAGTCCGCCTTGCAACGGAACGTTTCACGACTGAACCCATTGAGATGGACCTGAAATTTGGGTTCCTAGTGGTCAAGGTCTCTTGATGGCATTCTAGCGTTAGGTCTTGGATATCCTACTTTACGCAAAGGTACCCAAGCTGAAGTAGATCCATGGCACATTTGGTTCAAAGAGAATGGGAAACGAGAGGGATGCGTCCCTCAAGCTCTCTACCCATAGGGCATAGTCCCATTCCAATCCCCTAAAACAGCATGAATCGGGGTTCTAACCTAACAAATTCTAAGGGTTGGTAAAACCTTGTGAGAAGCCTCCCAGTTCTCTAGGATCACCCTACTATAAGGCAGACCCGTCGGGGGTTCCACCCACCCGCTTCCCTCAATAGGCATTCTTTAGTTATTTAATTAGATCCTACCACAATTACACGTGCCATTTAAAGTCAACTTCCTTAATTAAAACTTTTAGGGAATAGTTCGTTCGCATAACTTCTTATAGCACAAACATGAATACAGAGCAAACAGTCCTTTTGACAAACAAGTTCAAACAAGCTCCTTAACTTATCTTCAAGTTAATCTTTGTCTTCTACCTATATAGGAGAAATTATATGTCCCTTTTGCCGTGCAAAAGTAACTGGTCCAAATCACATGGCACTACAATTTCCATCCTTTATCTAGAATAGGATCTTCCAATGCCACAAACATTGGGGCCATAGAGATCTTTAACTCCCTTCTAGACTTGGAAAGGGGTGTCCAGAGCTCCCGTGACCCACAAGCTACCTAGGAGTGAAACATTATTCACGTGGTTTTCCTTTCTACCACTTAACCTTTGGCCCCTGAATCAAGTAGTGCCCTTTTCGGGTTGATCCGTGGTGTGATAATGGAGGTGATCCACCCGTGCAAATATCCTTAATTAATCCAATTAAGAAGGCATTCATCCCTAATATCATCATTCAGAAAAGGCATCCTTTTATCCCCATGGAAAATTTGTCATCACAAACCCCGCCACGAAATTATATGACTAATTAAGCACTTGAACAATTGTCCAAAACTGCAACCAATAACTATTTTGAAAGCACAACTATTGTGGCAAATGTTTGATAAACCATCAAGACCATTGCATTTCTTCAAAAGGTGTGTGAATAAGTACCATATCACTTTTCCCTCATGTTCTCTCTCCCCCCTTGAGATGCGAGAGCGATACTATGCAAAATTTTACTCAACACTCCCTTCCTTTGGCTAAGGCATATGTTAAGGTCTCATACAACTATACAAGATGTAAGTTCTATTGATCACTTACATTGATCGACAATCCAACAATCTTCCCAAACAAGTATAAAAGTATCAGTCTTTCCTTTGACTAAGGGTTTCCTTTGATCACTTACATTGATCGACAATCCAACAATCTTCCCAAACAAGTATAAAAGTATCGGTCTTTCCTTTGACTAAGGGTTTCCTAATCCTTGAGCTCTTCACTTGCCTTTGAGGCCTGAAGTTGATGTTTGTATCTAGCCTAACTCCAAATTGGATCGATGAAAATAATAGTTATCAGACGGATCTCAAGGCATCTTAGTTTTAATCCTTATGATCATTGCTTGTACTAAATACGCACATCATCAAATTCCCAATCTATCAAACATGAGCTATCAATTCATGATATTAGCAAGAACTTGGGAAATGATCTAGAGTTTCTAAAATGAATTTCTTTTAGACTAGGTTGCTTACCATGCAATTCATTAGGTGTGCAAGCTACAACATATTCCTTCAATGTGGTGAAAACATACCTATTATTTGCAAGAAAGGGGAGTCGACAATATGTTGGAACCTTATATGTTGTTTACGCTATGTATGAATTTATTGCATAGCATCTAGATGCAATTAACTTCTCTTGATACATGCTTTTTGAAAACTCAGTCTTGCGAATATTTGAGATAAAATTTATCCATTTCACGGATTTTATTTGGTACAAGGATTTGTGTGAATTCCAATGTACTATATGCATAAATCTATGCAAGGTCATTTATGATTATGGTGGGTCTAATGTGGAAAAATTAATCCTACAATTTCCTATGAGCTCATAAACCATTGAAAAATAATTTCAAGCTACTCATTTAAATGAATTCATCTATGACTCAATGAATAGATAAGATGTCAATTAGTACCTAGGTATTCGGAGATGTATTATCCATACCCAACATTGTATTTGTATTAACTGCAATGCCTTGGCCAATGGCTCTATTGTTGGATGTGGGATTACCATTGGTACATGTCACTCTTTATTTTGGAGCCATATTTTTAGCTTAGGAATCTCTCGACTAAAGATAAAGATTCGTACTATCTCTGACCAAGAACTCGATCGATAAATCAAGGCATCTTGGAAAACGGCCTAGTTGAGTACGTCCTTGCTGGATTACATATCCTTGCAGATGAATTCCGCGAAGTGGGAGCAGGGATTCTACAATTGAGGCCTTCCGAACAAGAGCAAGTGATGAAGGGTGGGCTGTATGCGCAATATGCAATACGGGCTTGTGTGTACGAACCCCTTTTATGGGAGGGAACTTCAGGAAACTTTTAGAATCTTCTCTCTCTCTCTCTCTCTCTCTCTCTCTCTCTCTCTCTCTCTCTCTCTCTCTCTCTCTCTCTCTCTCTCTCTCTCTCTCTCTCTTTGTGCAACGTGCCAAGGCATCCTCCTCTAGTGCGAAGGGGGAACGGAGGAGGTTTTATAATGGGGGAGGTGGTATGGGGTGGTGATGGTGGTGTCTCACCCCACCCACCACCCGTCATGCATGGTGGTAGGGGAGTCCTCAGCCTCCCAAATGGCTTGGGGTTTGGATGAGATGGCCAAGGGATTGTAGGTCACGTGGCCTCTCCCCCTCATCATCATCATCTTCATTATCTTCTCTTCTCCCCCCCACCACCTGTTTAACATCTACAAGGGGGAGGAGATTAAAAAATTGCATTCTTAAAAAACGTGAACTTATTAACATACAAAATTGTATCCCCACCTTAACATAAAATGTTAAATTGCCTATAGAATGGGTTCATGCATAGGAAGAAAAAAGAGTACTTTCCTCTTGATTTTGGGTTCCTACATGGGGGGAAGATGAAGACACAATTAATCTTAAGTGCAGAGATAATATACCTTCATGTTTGTTTAAGTCCAATTACAAACTAGTAAAGACATGTGGAATCATAGCGGGGGTGACAATTAATGTTTAATATCGGAGACATTACACCGAGGACAACAACTATCTTCATGAGTCGATAGCCATCTAGATTATTTGAAACTATAAGCAAATATTTGCTACATCTTCTGATGGAAGCATACAAAAAGAGGACTCAATATGCAAAGTCTAGTCCCCTTGTTTTTGGATTATAGAATCTATATTTTCTCACATCCTCCAATCCTCCTAAGCCAAATACCTTTGTGTGATTTTCCCATGTGGGAGTGGAAATGTTACTCATTGAAGCATGTCAATAAAAATAATTAATAAGAATGCAAAGCATATTCTATAGCATAAAAGAGATGAAAGATGTAAACAACACAACTACTTGCATATGGAAAATGCATTGCAAGGAATTGTACACAAACTTTCAAGGACCTAATGTCTAATAATACACATTACCCTAATGCCTAATAGTAAATATTACATAGTGCACTCTTTTCTCCTACATAGTTGATTGAGAGCATCATATATAAGGAACATTATTTTTCTAATTCCATATTGAACAACCATATACATGAAACAAATAGAGGAGGGAACCTTGATGCCAGGAGGCATATTCCACGGTGGATTCCGTGAGGTTTTACGGTGGATTCCGTAAACTTAGATGACCGGGGCTCATACGCAAAGAGGATTCTTTGTGCGAGAAGTTGATGGGGACGCCTGTCCTTTTCGGGCGTTTCATTAATTTAGTGTGTACATGGGTGATTCCATAGCGGGTGATTCCGCAAAATGCATATTAAATTAATAAACGTTTATGAGTTTAGAGTGCGCACTCGTAATAAATTAAGGTTAGGATTTATTTCTAACCAGTTGATTTATTTATGTAGCTGAAGACTGCTAGGTATTCACTTTTGTCGGTTTAATTGTGTTATTTTACTAACGATTGTGAATGCTTCAGTTGATGTGTAGAGATAGCAGCAGTGGCGGAGGAAAGCATTGGAGTCTAGCGGGTTTCCGATCTTTGGACCATATTTTGATAGGCGCCACGCCTATATTTTGATTATGTCTATAGAGACATCGACTATTTATTATTATTTTGTATGCGCTTATGCGCCTGGATATGTTATTTTTATTTGGACATTGAGATTGGGCGTGCCAGACTCTTTGGGCACCGTCCATTAGCTTTATTTTCCTATTTTTGGTAGAAAGCAAACTCAAAAGCTAAAAGCTTGTCATATTTTTGTAATTGGGATATTTTTGAGCAAAAAGATTGGAAATATATATTAAATACATGCTTTGTGAAGCACTCACACAAGGCATGGGGGAGATTCAACCCAATTTGTCTCTTGTCTCATGTCGTGCTTGTTTTTACATTGGTCTTTGTGCTAAAAAGTAGAGTGCTTTGTTCTTGGGGACCTTTGGGAATTCACTACATGAGCTACCTGCGTCCGATCTGCGCACCAGTGGTATCAGAGCGGAGCAGAGATCAAGGGCTTCCAATCGCTACCAATCTCGGGCGAAGGCGGAGCTCCAGGAACAAACGGCCTCTACAGTCAATCTCGTCGCGAACCGTCGATACAGGCAGACTTCTGGCGATCAAGAACCCCTGTTTCCACTCTCAGATCGCGAAGGACCACTCTCTGTCGGCGGAGGACCACTCCCTCAACTCCATGAACAAGTCGTGATGAACAGTGAGAAATTTCTTATCTTCTTCATTAACAAAGCTTAGTTTTAAGCTTAAGAAGCTTATAAGCTTCATAATCTTCAAATCGTCGCCAAGAGGAGGACCCCCGAAAAATTCGCGTGAAGGAAAACGGCCCCCCCCCGATTGAAAAAACGGCGGACTGATCTTCTTCTTAAGCTTATTAGCTTAAGCTTAATTTATTAAGCTTAAGTCATTAAGCTACTCTCAAGTCAGACAAGGCAGAGAAGTCACCAAACTCCGGGTCCTGCGCATCAGAAGTCAAGTTTCGCAAGTCGACACTAATCAAGTACTGCAAGTCCTGCAAATCAGTTAAGTTCAGCAAGTCAACAACCCTGCAAGTCTGCTAAGTCTGCAACTCTGCAAGTCAGACTAAATCAGAACTGACTAACGCTCGAAACTCCTAGAAGACTTGTTCGTTTGCAAAAACTCTGAACTGGAAAGTTGTTCGCAGCAAGCTGTTTTACCTATCTACAAGTTCGTTGAAGTACTTTCAGCAAACGGAGACTGAAATATTTCAGAATTTCTGAAAATTGAAGAAGAAAATACCCAAAATACATAGCCTTGTAACCCCAAATTTGAGCTACGCTCATCCCGCTAACTGATTTTGAGTGAGAAAGGTTTGTTGAGTTTTACAGGATGACTTCCCCACATATGGATGATCCTATGGCTGAAGACGACCTACCCGAGCCTACCATGGAGCAAAAGCTGGATCTTATCATGTTGCAATTGGACGAAGAGCGAAGAGCTAGGCAAGCCTTGCAAGCGCAATTGACAAAGCTACAAGGAGCGTCCACTAATAAAGAAGAAACTCAAGCTGAAGATTTGATACGCCGTACCATCGACGCCACTCTTGAAGCACAAACCATTCGCAAGGAATCCAAGATAAGTAAACGAAGTTTCAAGTTTCACACTTTCAATGGCATAAGAGAAGGAAAGACTGTTTTATCATTCATTAGCCAGTTTGATGACTTTTTCCATGAGGAAACTTATCCTGAGAAAGATAAAGTCAAGTGTGTTACTAATCATCTGATAGATAGAGCATCACTTTGGTGGACTGTCGTCCGCAAGAGCATAGAATGTCCTGCTACATGGGAAGATTTCAAGAAGAAGTTCATGCAAAATTTCCTTCCACCGCAATTTCATGAGAAGGCTATCAAGCAATGGGATTTACTTCAACAGCGCGACCGTGAGCCTATTCCACAGTATACAGAGCGTTTTTGGAATGCACTTCTACAGCTACGCATGCTTGAAGACGTACCAGAGACGACACATAAGCGGAAGTACATGTCTGGACTTCTTGGACATTACTACGCTGAGGTGAATATGTTCAAGCCTGCTACTCTTGAAGATGCCATCTCCTTAGCTCACGACACTGAAGATAAGTTACGTGGAAGAGATCGACGACCACAGCCATTCCAAGCAAACGGTAATTATGGATCTAAACAATTCAATTCAAATTTCAGAAGGTTTAATCCAAGTCGTTTCTCATCACCACCTTTCCGTAAGAATTGGCCTAAACCACCCGCATTACCAACCACTGTCAATCCAAATCCTAAGCCTATCCAACAAGCAAATCCAAATATACCCAGACTCCCAGCCATTGCAAATAATGTGACCAAAGCCAAGCCCATCGTATGCTACAAGTGTCACCAGCCAGGCCATCTCGCAGCAAATTGTCATTCAAAGAAGCCATCAGCACATATCAACTACCTTGGAGCTATGGACGAGGACGAACATGAGGATATGCCGGATTTCACTGAAGAAGAAGATGATCCTACTACTACTTCCGACACTTTACCAGGTATGCCTACTTTACATTCATTGTTGACTATGAAATGTATGGTGCATGGAAAAGAAAGAACTGTATTGCATGATGACGGTAGTACGCATGATTTTATTTCAGCAAAATTGGTAAAGGAATTGAAATTGCATACAGTACCTACGCACTATCGCATAAAAGCTGCATTTTTAGGTACTAGGTACAATGGCACACAAGAAGTTCAAAATTTAGAAATTCAAATTGGTCCATATATTGAAAGAAGAAATTTCTTAGTTGTCCCATTACAGTCTAGCGACATTATTCTAGGAATGCCATGGAGACACCAACATAATCCCAATATAGATTATTCCACGCACACAATGAATATAAATTTTCAAGGAAAATCTATTACATTATTTGGTATGCATGCATCTCATATGTTTCCACTGCTTTCGCATACTCAAGCAAAACGTGCACTACGTAAGAATACTAAATCATATCTCATTTGGGTAAATGAATTGCACGCAAAAGAAACTCATATGCATCCTAGGCATAAGGAATTTCTCGCATATTTTAAGGATTGTTTTGCAGAAGACCTACCACCAGGTTTACCTCCATCACGTCCAGAAGACCATAAGATTGACCTAATACCTGGCACACAACCACCTTGCAAAGCCCCATATAGGCACAATCAAATAGAGCAAAAAGAAATCCAGAGTCAAGTAGAAGAATTACTAAATAGAGGTTTAATTCGACCTAGCAGTTCCCCATTCGGTGCACCTGTGCTCCTAGTCAAGAAAAAGAATAATACTTATCGGATGTGTATTGACTACCGAGCATTAAACAAGATCACTGTAAAGAATAGGTATCCTATACCTAGAGTTGATGACCTTATGGACAAACTGCAAGGATCTTCTATATTTAGTAAAATTGACCTTAAGTCTGGATATCATCAGGTGAGGTTAGATAGATCCGACATATTTAAGACTGCATTCAGGACACAGTTTGGCCATTACGAATTCTTAGTTATGCCATTCGGATTAACTAATGCACCTGCTACTTTCAGTAGAATGATGAACCGTATTTTTCTAAAATATCAGTATTGTGTGATTGTTTTCTTTGATGATATTTTAGTGTTCAGTCAAAGTGAAAAAGAGCATTATGAGCATTTATCATTAGTTTTTCAATTACTGAAAGAAAATCAATTGTTTGCAAATCCTGACAAGAGTGAATTCTTTAAGACAGAAATAGAATATCTAGGTCATATTGTATCAAAAGAAGGAATAAAAGTTGATCCTAAGAAAATTGACGCAATATTGCATTGGCCTATTCCTAAAAATGTACATGAACTACGCTCATTCCTTGGTCTTGCTAGTTTCTATAGGAAGTTTGTACGTAATTTCTCATTACTTGCTTTACCATTGACCAAACTTCTTAAGAAAGGTATTGTTTATCAATGGACTGAAAACCAGCACAAATCCTTTGATTTACTTAAACGTGCATTGACCAATGCCCCTGTCCTACAATTGCCTGACTTTAATAGACCATTCTTTTTAGTTGTGACTGATGCTAGCGGATCAGGAATAGGAGCCGTGTTAATGCAAGACAACCATCCAATAGCATATTCTAGTTCTAAGCTGAAACCCTCTGAGCTTAAATATTCCACTTATGATAAGGAACTCTTAGCAGTTGTTCAAGCATTGAAACAATGGAAGCATTATTTAATGGGTTCAGAATTCATGATAAAAACTGACCAGCAAAGCATTAGACATCTACTTAGCCAACCCCAAATTTCTGACCGCCATATCAAATGGGCTTCATTCATTCAAAGTTTCCATCCTATCATTCAATACCAACCTGGAAAAGAAAATGTAGTTGCCGATGCATTAAGTAGAAGACCTGCAATTCATAACATTTCTATCATATCTTTTGATTCTTTGATTGCTATGAAAGACACATATCACCAGGATATTACTTTTCATTCTGATTGGCAAAAATTAGTTCAAAATAATTTCATTCCTGTTGATTCATTATCATATAATGATGGATTCATGTTCTTTGAAAAGAGACTGTGTGTTACTATTCCATTCCGATCTTTTGTTTTGAATGAAATTCATTGTCCCCCATATCAAGGTCATAGAGGTATCATTTCTACATTACGCATGTTAACTGAAGATTTTTATTGGCCGCATATGGATGCAGATGTGTCTAATTTTGTTTCTGAATGTTTGATTTGTCAAAGAATAAAAAGACATCATGGTAAACAGTATGGGTTATTAATGCCTTTATCTATTCCATCTAAACCTTGGGAACATATATCTATGGATTTCATTACTGGCTTACCAAATACTAAATCTAACCATGACATGATTTGGACAATTGTAGATAGATTTAGTAAGCAAGCATATTTCATTGCATGTAAGAAAACTTTAACAGCATCACAAGCAGCACAGTTATTTTTGAAAACTGTTTTTACTAACCATGGATTGCCGAAAGTGATTATTTCAGATAGAGATTCTAGATTTTGTAATAATTTTTGGATTACACTGTTTGCAAATCTAGGCACAAAGATTGATTTCTCATCTGCATTTCATCCAGAAACAAATGGACAAACAGAAGCCACAAATAGCACTATTTTAGATCTTTTACGTGCATACACTATTTCTAAACCTCAAACATGGGATACTCATTTGCATTTATTACAGTTTGCTTACAATAATACCCCGCACACATCTACAAAGAAAGCACCTTTTGAAGTTATTTATGGACATAGATTATCTACACCTGTTGCATCTTTGTCTAATAGAATACAAAGTGCCGATGATATTGCTGTTATGCATAACACTATTTTTGATGAGGTCAAGGATATGATTGCTAAAGCCCAACAATCATATACCAAACAAGCCAACAAGAAAAGACAAGCCATGAATTTCAAAATTGATGATTATGTTTGGCTTAGAATAGAGAAACGTAGACTGCAAAGTGTAGATAGACATCCAGTTGTCAAATTAGCCCCTAGATTCTACGGACCATTTAGAATCATTCATAAGATTAATGACAATGCATTCAAGTTAGAACTGCCATCTCATTGGAAAATTCATAATACCTTTCATATTAGTTTATTGAGACCATTTAGAGGACAATTACCTATCCACCCTGTCTATGAAAACCCACCTTTACTAGAAGAAGAAACTGAAATCCTTGAACCAGAAGCCATCATAGACACTGATTACATGACCACTAGAACTGGCCGAAGGTACTCTAGATATCTCGTGAAATTTAAGAACCATCCTGTAGAGGAAGCACAATGGATGCACGCTAGAGACCTAAATGCTTTCCCCACTCTGTTAGCTCCACATTGAGCTAATAGCAATTGAGGTCAATTGCTATCCCACCCCGGGGGTATGATGCCAGGAGGCATATTCCACGGTGGATTCCGTGAGGTTTTACGGTGGATTCCGTAAACTTAGATGACCGGGGCTCATACGCAAAGAGGATTCTTTGTGCGAGAAGTTGATGGGGACGCCTGTCCTTTTCGGGCGTTTCATTAATTTAGTGTGTACATGGGTGATTCCATAGCGGGTGATTCCGCAAAATGCATATTAAATTAATAAACGTTTATGAGTTTAGAGTGCGCACTCGTAATAAATTAAGGTTAGGATTTATTTCTAACCAGTTGATTTATTTATGTAGCTGAAGACTGCTAGGTATTCACTTTTGTCGGTTTAATTGTGTTATTTTACTAACGATTGTGAATGCTTCAGTTGATGTGTAGAGATAGCAGCAGTGGCGGAGGAAAGCATTGGAGTCTAGCGGGTTTCCGATCTTTGGACTATATTTTGATAGGCGCCACGCCTATATTTTGATTATGTCTATAGAGACATCGACTATTTATTATTATTTTGTATGCGCTTATGCGCCTGGATATGTTATTTTTATTTGGACATTGAGATTGGGCGTGCCAGACTCTTTGGGCACCGTCCATTAGCTTTATTTTCCTATTTTTGGTAGAAAGCAAACTCAAAAGCTAAAAGCTTGTCATATTTTTGTAATTGGGCTATTTTTGAGCAAAAAGATTGGAAATATATATTAAATACATGCTTTGTGAAGCGCTCACACAAGGCATGGGGGAGATTCAACCCAATTTGTCTCTTGTCTCATGTCGTGCTTGTTTTTACATTGGTCTTTGTGCTAAAAAGTAGAGTGCTTTGTTCTTGGGGACCTTTGGGAATTCACTACGTGAGCTACCTGCGTCCGATCTGCGCACCAAACCTATATTCTCCAAGTACAAGCTTTTCATTTAATGGATTAATTTAATTTAGGAATGTCAATTATTGGTAAAATCTCCTTGTTCTAGAAGTTAGAAAGGTGTGGTCCAGCGTTGAAAGCATAGATCAAATTTTCCCCAAACATGTAACCAATGCCTACATCAGCTAACATCTGATTAAATTTCCCAAAATATGTCAATAGTCCATCTAGAAACTTCTAGGATATAAACTATGAGATGATCACTTGTCATTGATCAATCAATGCTTAGTTTTTTGCAAAACCTTGAGAACATAGGGTTTGCCCTTATAAATAGAAATTTGACTCTCAGCACCATGAAAATGTAAACAAAAGTAATAATAAGATATTTCTTAGAAAGAAACTATAAATTTTGTTGGTGCATTTCTTAGAAAGTAATAATAAATAGAATCCAAGGTGACCATGAAAAGGGGCAAACTATAGTTGCACATTGATGCATATGTGGGAAATATATGGCCACATTTTTGAAGCAATTATAACTTCTGGCCTTCTTATTTAGGCACATGACATCCTCTATCTTCCCAAAACACTTGTAAATCATCTAATCACTTCAAATTAAGGTGCATGGATAACACAATAGGGAAAACATATTTGAGCTTGAAGAAATGACCATGTAGCTTTAGAATGAACCTAGGACTTTTTTTTGCACCAACAAATATGTTGAACCATAGTGATACCTTGACAACTAATCCCTCAATGAGTCCATTTGGAGTGGATTAGACTTGAAGATCTTAGCATGTTTTACACCATGAAAGATACTTAACAAGACTGACACCTTGAAAGCTAATTCCTTATTGAGTCCTACCATTCAAAGTGGATTAGAGTGGTAGATCAAATGCTAAGTGAAAAACAAATCATCAATATTATTGTCAGGATGACACATTCATTGCCTCCTTTTCTTTCCTTTTGTAACCCCATCTCCTCAACACCCATCTGCACATGGAGCACTCCCCTTGGCAAACAATTGCTTCTTTCTAGATGCAACTAATTAAGAGGCTAACACAAAGTGCTAGTCATGGACAAGTTTATGCATTAATAGCCTACTTGAGGGCAAAGAGAGAGAGAGAGAGAGAGAGAGAGAGAGAGAGAGAGAGAGAGTGTGTGTGTGTGTGTGTCACGTGCCAACCTAACAATTCCCTGGCAGCACGTTTTAGTGGTCCATCAAGAAACTATCCTAGACGTCTTCACCCAGCACTCACAAGAGTGCATGGGGTCTATCATCTAGGTTTCCTAGAGTCCACATAGTAATGGAAGGTACTAGCCATCCCCACGAGGATCAACGTGCAAGATCGGGGTTGTAATTTGATAACTAAGGTCATGATGTATCAACTAGCTCCATTGGAGGTGTCCCACAAGGACTTCTTGTCCGATTGGAGTGATCGTAGTTACCCTTGGTTCATGGAGGAGTGCAACGCTTTTTTCCAGCACACTGGTTAGGATTCAGGGAACCTTAACAGAGTTCTTGCACAGACGTCACACCTTTCCCCTAAGATAATTTATGATCAAGTTTCTAAGACCTGACCCTACGTAAGTCAATGCTCGGCTCTACCTAATTTTTCCTAATTAATGTTTCATTCAATCTCTTAAGAGAAGCTCCTAGCTTACCGAGACCACCCATTTCTAGGACGGATTTGTCAAAGATCTCGGGCACCCACTTCCAACAAATGCTTTTCTTAAGTTTTCTAATTACTTATCACATTAAGTTATGACATATGAAAGCAGCTTTTTTAATTAACCAGTTATCACAGGTTCCTTTGCATAATTTTATGGTACAATACAAAGACATAGAAAATAATATTTTGGCAAAACATATTTTGCAAAGTTATTTACAATGCTTTTCCTCTTTTGCCTATGCAGAAGACAATCATCAAAAAATCCCTTTTGTCTGTGCAAAAGAAAACAAACCCTCCAAGATTTCTGTCCCTTCACTAGTACTGGGAACTCCAGGATCCCATCCTGATTTGCATGAGGGTCATGTAGTTCCTGGGAGCGATCGAGAGATTTACGGCCAGAGCCCCCTAGCACTCCCACCTCCTCCTGCCTAACAGATTCCTCACTGAGCGGCCTCTCACCATCGTAGCCAGTCTAAAGCTCCTTGCAGCGGTACAAAACAATCCCCCTTGGAGCAGGGTTCCGCGTCTAGCCGTGGGGGAGGCATAGGGTGATATTTTCTCTTATTATCCTTATTATATATTTACAATCAGATCTATTCTGCAAGCACAATCAATCTTTCATGTGCAACCATCAATGCATGCATAAATCAAGAGAAACAACAACAAGTGTATTAGCATAGGAAGTAGCCCCACCCAAATCTAGGGTTTCTCTTTTAAGGTCCCACCTTATTCTTAGGGTTTCACTTCCTACTTGCAACTCTTTTTCGAGATCCGCAAGTTATTTTGCGAATCTAAAGTCTATTTTATCCTTATGAAAAATTTGGTATTTTTTTCCTAAAAGATAATATGGACATTTATACCTATGGCAGGCAATTCATGTGTTGCCCTGTCCTAATCCGCGCTTAGCAGGATTTCAAATTCTTTTCCAAGTCTGTTTAGACTTTAAAATTTGTATCAACAAATTCTTATCAATGTCTAACAAGTCCTATAAACTTTCAATATTTATTTAATTTCTTGATACTAATAGTTTCAAGGTTGTTGAGTATTTCATAGTTGTTTCTGCTTCAACATTCTTGATATTTTAGGTAAGGTTTTCTCGTTGATTCATATATGGGTCAACTCATGATATTGACGCTCTCGCTAATATAATCATTAATATTAACATTACGTGAGTTTTCAGCAAGAAAATAATTTTTATTTTATTCTACTCATATTCTATGGTTTAATTGACAATGTTCGACCATTTATCGAATGTTCAACATTATCTAGAAAGATTAATTTTCATTTAGTTATGTTCTTAGTCATGTCCTAATCACAATGCTGATTGTTTTTCTAAAAACTTTATTCTAGGCAATGCAAAAATCATAAGTACGATTTTTATTTCATCTTTCAAACATTGAATTATATTAATATGCACTTAATTTATGCACATCTAGCATATATTTTTTCTATACAATTTTCTATTGATTTAATGCATTGATTATTTTATGATATTATCTAAATGATTTTCTATAAATTATTATAAAACTCATATGTGTTTGTTTATCATTAGAAAAATAAAATAGAGATAGTCATTTTTAGAAAAAATTTATAAAATATTCCCTTCCCTAACATTGTCTACCTTTTTTTGTTATTATGATCACATGCGCCATTAACGAAATAACAATACATATTACGAAATAAACTATAATTATGATATTTTCTTAATGACAAGCATCTAATCCTTTTCCAAGTGAAAGAGTCTTTTCATTGAATAGTTATTTATTATATTCCTTAGGCTATTTTCCTAAGCAACAGTTCATATGCATTTTCCTTAAAATGCATTTATAATCATTTAAAGCCAAATATAGCGATAAGCTTATAAAACATTATTTTTTCCAAACTGATAATATGTTATCTCTATCAGGTTTGCAATAAAGGGGGCTTCGCCAATTCCAACCGCGCCGTTTTCTCCATTAGTTGTGTTTCTTACTTCTCTTGCTTCGAATGGCCTCCTTGAATTTTTGCGACCATGTGGATCCATAGATGTTGGGCGAAATTGACGTGGTAGTTCAAGAAGAGTTAATGGTCATCCAAAAAAATTTCACCAGTATTTTGCTTAGTGATATGGATGTATGGAAGGAAGGCATAACAGGGGGGCGGATAGAGAAGATAGAAATGAGTTAAGAGGGGTATTTTCCTCCTTCAAGGCTCAAGCTAGAATGGAAAAGAGAAGTAGAGAAATTTTTCCATCATCAAGAGGTCTTCCTTCTTGCTTCCTTTGTGAAGGAGAGGGGGTGTATTTATAGCCATGAGGAGGAGCATACAGTCGACTCATTCTTTTGGCTACTTGTCAAGAGCCAAGTGAGCTTGATTGAAAATGCATTTAAATTGCCTACCTGTTGGATGGTGGCATGAGGACGATTTTTAAATGTTTTCTCTCCCTCCAGGTGTTAAAAACGTTATGATTTCTTGTCTATTTTTTCAAAAATATATGTTTTTCTTCAAAACAACTTCATATGGTGGTTTTTGGTCGAGTTACCTCATGACTTATCCAGTTTATCAAGTTTTGCCATACTCTTTGATACTTAACTTACTCAATATCATGCTCCTTCTTGCACATTCTTTGTCTATACTGATTAAGGCTTTTGTGATTTGTCTTGTGGTTACAAAATCAATGCTATCTTTGATGCATTAAATGGAATCGAAAATGCTAAATCAAATATAATGCAGGAGAAATTATGATCAAGCTGTTGTAATATTATTCTTTAAAAGAATTGTAAAGCTTTGGGCTTGGGAACACTATATGCAAGCCAATATGTACAATTGGGAGATCCATCAATGATTATAGAGTATATATAGTATAGACATTGGTATAATGATCCTCTTTTTGCACATGCACAAAAGATTATCTTGATTAATTTTTTGTCAAAAAGACATATATTAATAATGAATACTTACTTGTCAAGGTTTTTTAATGGGGCTTTGAAGGCAATGAGTAGTGATGGCAACAAAATTGATATTCTTTTTACACATGCATAAAAGAGTACATTGCTCATTTTTTGTCAAAATATCATACATTAATAATAAACCCTTACTTATCAAGTTTGTTTGATGTGACATTGAGGCAATCAGAAGTGATGCCAACATACTTGAAACCCATTGCTTCGTAAAGAATGTGACAACAAAAGTAACTATGATATAGAGTTTTAATGAGTAAATAAACAAAAAAGCATAACCTAGCCTAGAAAATCAAGGAATGCTTTTACAAGTTAATGCATAAGGAAAGTGTAATAATGCACAACAAAATGCATTAAATTTATTATTGTTACAAGATATTCTATCTTTAATAGTAGAATGGAAAATACTATTATGTCTATAGCTACTTCAATAGATCTATGAGAAGGACGTACACTTTCACCAAAGTGTTCACAAGGAAATTCGCTACTTTCCCATAGAAAATTTTAAAGATATTTTGAGGTGTATGAGGTCAAAGATGCATTTATTTTGTCCACCTTAGAATTTCTCTAGCCACATAATACATGAATGGAGTACGTCTTGAATGAAGGATGCTTCTAGTGCATGGATCACTTAGTGCAATTTTTATGCACATGCCAATTTCTTGAACAAAGGACGTGTCTAGATGGTTCTTGTTGGCTTTATGGGCCACATACAAATAATTGTTACAGAAGTATGGTGTTTCTTATTCACACTTGTTTATGCACGTATCTTCCTTATCCACATCTTTTGCCAACTTGGAAAGCAAAAGGTTTCTTTGTCATGAGGTTGTAGGGACAACTTAGAAGGCAAAAGGTGATGGAAGCCCCTTTTTCTAATGCATTATATATATCCTTAGACCCACTTGTTCTAAAGTTGTAAGCATAAATTCCAATCTTTGGACAAATGGGGTTACTCAAATACAAGCTAACATTAGGAATCATATTACAACACACTCAAGACTGTTTTGGGCCAATAATAGAGCATGTCCTTAACGTAGGGCTTCGTCTATGCACTTTGAACTTTTGCTAATTTGTCAAACCAAAATTCATTAAATAATTTGTTAATTTTGCTAGTTAGGTTGTAGAACAATGTCCTTTCAACTTATAAGTATTCTATTATATATGTTTAATAGCCAATATTAGTGTATGCATGAAAATGATAATGTCCAAGCTACACTATAATTTGAGATGAAGTTTCAAACTCATCATGTGAAGCCCCTCTTAAAGGGTATTTTTCATAGGGTAGAGTATGTGGTCTTAACGCAAAATAGAAGCTATGTTTGGAACTTGGAAAGCAAGGCACAATTTGTTGCATTAATTCATTGTTCACCTTTTTTGCATTCAAACCCATTCAATTAGGTAAACTTTCTTGAGCTTCAAAGAAAGACAAAGCAAGTTCTATTTTCAATGCATTGGTATGTGTAAGTATATTTCACTTATGTTGGTCATTAAAGTCTGTGTGATTGATGCACGTAAGGGTGAAAAGGCTTTCATTGTGATTTTCTTGCCACATTGAATCAGTCAATAGAGTATCCCCTCAAAATGGGGTATTATGCTCACTTCTACAAGGGAAATGCATGTGGATAAATAGTACTATATTCATTTGTGCAAAGGATGATCAATCATGCTCTCTCTCTCTCTCTCTCTCTCTCTCTCTCTCTCTCTCTCTCTCTCTCTCTCTCTCTCTCTCTCTCTCTCTCTCTCTCTCTCTCTCTCTCTCTCTCTCTCTATTTTAAATCTAGGTTCAATTTGTTTTGTGCACTTCTTAATTTCCTAAAGGCAAAGATGATAAGGCTATTTGCTTCCATGCCTCATTGTAGGGGCATGACATTAGGGCATATACTCACGCATTCATTTTGTATTTCATTAAGAAATGTTGAATGCTTAAGATCCCATCCCTTTCAACCCTAAAGAGAGAGAGAGAGAGAGAGAGAGAGAGAGAGATCCAAGATTTCCCTCACTTACAAAAAAAGGAGGGATACATGAATATCTTGAGTCATATTGAAAGGATTAACCTCAAAGTTATGCAAAAAGTCATGTTATTATCTAGATGTATAAAGTTGTTGAGTCCAATCAAAAGGGTTAACCTAAAAATTATGTTACAATTCAAGTTGTTGATTAGATATATGACTTGATAACCTATATTGAACCCTTTAAAAAATCATAATTACTTTAAATCACTACTTGAACTTAGAAACGGTTCAAATCTTGGGGTTTTACATGAATAGTCATTTATCATCCTTACTCAACTTCATACTATGAGAAATGACTAGTGTAACAAAGGAGGGTTATGAAGGGATGCCACAACTTATTCAAGTAAATGTATAGTTCATCTACTTAATAATAAAATGGTCTTAGAGATATCAAAAAGTATATTCCATAATAAAACCATTTTTCATTTGTGCTAGGCATGTACTATTTCATTTAAGGTAGTCCATTGATATATCAAAGATGAGAGTAGTTTTTCTCATGGCATGTGTTCCATATCAATCTCTTCTTGAACTTCCTTATCAATTTTTCCTTCATCTTCCTCAATGCACATTGTGTTCGGCATAAGCAATAGTGTGCTAAGAAAAAATATCATCCACACAAGTTCAATTTTGATTATGATACACGAGGCATTTGGGCCATTCAAAAACGTTCAATTAATTCTAGGTTAAAAAGCTTTGGTTGGTTCAATAGAAGAGAAATGTATAATGATTTCATAGAAGAATCATGAATCTTTATATTTTGATGAATGGAAACATTCAAGTCCAAGAGTGCAAAACCGCAGACGATATGGTTAGTAATGACAATGTCTCTTATATATGGCATTTGCTAGGAAGATCATTCATGTCCTTGAGGTTCCAACAATGTATTAGGTGGATTTGAGGAATAGCAAATGTATAGAATGTTTATAGATATCTCTTGGATATAGATACTAGTTATAAATTTCATAGAGATAGAGAAAAAGCTTGTAAAATGTAAAGAAATTGATCCTTACATGAGGATTATGGCGATCCAACTTAACATATGAGGAAATGTTAAAACAATGAATAACAAACATAAAGTGAGAAATGAGGTTGGCAAGGAGACAAAATAAGACCCTACATGTGAAAAGAAAAGGTAGGACAATAACATATCATAGAAGGAAAAAGGAGCTTAATGAGGAGACAAACCAAGCCCTAATTATAAGAATTTGAAATGAAAAACATCATTTTATAATGGCTAGTAAAATGTAGATCTATCTTCTCATTTTTGGTTGCAAATTTAGGTTTACAATATTCAAGTGAAATCTTTTGCCTATACAAGAGCACTTCTAGACAAAGAAACTCTTTAACAATGTATTACCAAGTATTCAAGCGAAGAACATAATGGTGGCATATAAGTTCAAAGGATCCTCTTCTTGCACCAAAAGAGTATCTTGGTCTTTTTTTGAAAAATAACAAACAAGAAGTATAAATCCCTACATGTCAAATTTCAATTGATTTTTTCAAGAACCATATAGTATAGGAATGGACCACTTTTATGATCACTTAGTGCAAGTTTTTTTACACATGCCCATTTCTTGAATGAATGATCACTTACTGTTTACGAAAGAAAAAGAAAATACAAAATCCTTTAACTCAAAATTTTGGAGAGATCTTAAATCAGATTACATGTATTTGTGACTTCTATAGTTAAAATTTTTATAAAGTTCAAGCCCTTAAAACTCCTTTAAATAATGATTTTTTCTTTGAAATTTCTACAATGCAATTTACATCAAGGCTTGGCTTTTAGTAAACTCTAACCTAGATTGTTCTTGGTGGCCCTTTTGGAAGCACACAAATAAATGTCATAAAAAGTGTTCAATCGGTTGTGTACTCTTGGGTTTACATCTCCACATCTTTTGCTAACTTGGAAACCAAAAGTTTTCTTTGTCATGATATTATAGGGCCTACTTGGAAATGGAAATCCACTTCTTCTCATACTCAAATATCAATGTGCAAAAACGTAATTCAACTTGTTTCAAAGTTGTAAAACATAAATACCAAACTTTGGAGATATGTTATCATGCAAATACAATTGTGCTAGCATTTACAATAGTAATCAAGAAGTATTAATGTTTGAGAGGTCAAACATGAGAGGATGACTTTGGCTTGTCATACTTCCAATGCATTGAAACACATAGGCTGAATGTTAAGCCTACAAAATTGAACTGTGACCCTTGCTTGTCTCTTTGCATGCCCTTGAGGTTAATTAAAGCTCCTATGTGTCCTTATCTCTTTAGCATCTTTTCATTCTTGCTTAGACCCAAGCATACTACTTGTCATCATCTTTTTTTATGTGCATTTACTTGATAAAACTTGAGAGCATATGTCATTGAGTTTAGAAAGTTTGAATATTTAAAATTTTGATTTTGGACTTTTTAAATTACTTGCATTTCCATACTTGTTAGCAACTCACCTTGTTGTTTGCTCCCATTGCTCCCTGTAACACAAAAAGTATTGCAATTCTTTTGAGCATTGTAGGGGTATTGGTCTTATGTATACATGGATTGTTCAAAGTAATTTTAAATATATATTTATATATAGTAATTATCATGAATTGATTATGTGCATGTAAGGTAATGAGTTATGGTGCAATGTACTCTAGAGGCAAGCCATTTGTAGAAATTGGCATTGTACTGAAATATAGCATAAGCATCAAGGAATTTTGGGACCTTTTGAAGAGTAGTACTTAAGCAATGGCATCAAATACCGTGTTTCCTTGGCCCACCAATTGGCTAACAATGTGTAGTTCCTCCTCTGTGAGAAGCTAATTCAATGAAGGGTGAACTTGGATCAGCTTAATCAGTTTGACATTCTATACCATTATAAGTGATCATAGGGAAGTGGGAGCTATTATTCATAGAATCCCATATAGCCCATATTTACTTAAGACTCATTAGTTGAGCTTCACATCTTGCGATGAGACTGAAGCCCCCATGGTATACAATTGCTAATTGAACTTACCCCATCCTTTTATTTTTAACTCTACTAGTCGGATTTCGTCTAGACTTCTTTCGTAATTCTTAGTATGGAAAGAGGAAATGAAAGTGAGGCTCCTCTAAGTTAGCTTTAGCCATATGTTGTGTGCAAACATTCCATTCTTAGATCTCCATCAATATATTTGCATAATTTCACCCTGTTGTCAATTTCTTTCGAGCACTTTGTCAATATTAGCTCTCAGTTTACACCTTTTCTTTTGCCATTTCCATAGTAAATTTTTCTTTTCATTTATTCTTTAAGTTTGTTAGAGGTTTTGGGCAAAAAAAGACTCTACTTTACAAGAGTTGGGTCAATGATGCTTTTGAAATCAAGGTTTGTATCTTCATTTGTTAAAGTACAATGGGTATGTTCCTCAGTAGAGTTGATTATTCTAATTGCAATGGGGGGTTTGTTTATTGTGTTTTCACCCCTTTTTTGGAATTTTATTTATGGAGTTAGTGAATTTGGTAGTACTAGCAATTGAGGGAAAATGCTTGATTGGATTTTCAACCAAGGCTCTAGCAACTTTAGAAGATATAATTTTCAGTTTGAATTGCATGTTTTGAGAAATAACGTGGGGTTGTTGTTCTAATTTTACTCTTGATTTGGAGGTCATAAAGTTTATAGCTTTTGCAGGTTTGGGCATGTTAACAAATAAGTGTGATCACTCACTGAGATTGATTGGAGGTATTCTTGGGTTTAGAGGGTTCAGGGTTGGTTCAAATGGCATTTTCCACTTCCTATTATTGGGCCTTTGATATTTTCTCCCCCTTGGGATCCATTTTCTTGCCTTGGATAGCAACAAAAGGCTATAGCTACTATGTCTTTCTTTTTTATTTTGTGATCAAGGCTTTGATTTAGGAGACTTTGGTGGTTTGACAAAATTGGGTTCATTTCTTGTCCACATTTCAAGATTTCTACTATCTCCCTATCAAGGTTTTGTTAAATGGACTAAGTGTTATTACCATGCCTTGGAGTTTTTGTCTCTTCATTTTGTAGAGATGCCTTCTTAGTGTAATAAAGAATAAATGCCTTAGTCTAGGGTAGGCTAGGGTTAAGTATAAAAGGTGGAGATGTAACATGTGAAGGATCTTTTTGCCATTTTACAACATTACATGTTTGAGGTCTCAACCTCCCACCATCTAAGAGGGTGAATACTCTTGGCCACCATATCTTGGGGTGCATACCATGCTACAGCCACTCATCATTTGATTCTCAACCAACATTGGTAATATCATTTCATACCTAGCCACCTTGGGTATGGTTTATTGGCATTTTGTCTATTTCTTTGTATTTTTAGTTTAATGGTTTATTGGCATTCAGCCTATTTTTTTGTATTTTCAGTTTAATGGTTACCTATGGGAATTAGCTTCAAGGGCTGAAAATGCTCCTAAACTGTCCCAAAACAGTTCTAACAACAACTTCCTTCCTCACGATAAGCTTAGAGAAATGCATGCAGCAAAAGGATTATGCTTCAAATGTGGGGAGAAGTGGTCACAAGATCATAAACTCAAGTGTAAAGCTAAGAACTCAAAAATCAATATGGTGATCACTCAAGATGTGGAAGTTGAAGAAGAAGAAGATTAAGAGGGAAATTTACTACATGTTGATGCATACCCAATGGTTGAAGAGATCATGAAGAAGAGCATACCACCAATGAAGGATTCTATGATCCCATGGATGGATTTTCATTTGATCTAGGTGGGACTCATGATTCTCATGCTTCCTTCTGTACCATCTCACATGATGCAAGGACTAGTTGGAAGGGGAAAAATACACTTAGACTCAAAGGTTTCATCAATGGCAAGGCTGCACATATTTTAGTGGATACAGACAACACTTATAGCTTCTCAACACCAAATCTTTGAGCAGGCTGAAGTTGCTACCCATTGATATGGATTCTTCCTTGCAGATACAAGTTGCCAATGGTGCATATGAATCTATTAGAGAAGTGTGTCCATGTACTTCAATTGAGCTATAATTTCCATCTTTCACAATACAAGTAAACTTGATCACTTTGGATATGGGGCCTATTAACATTGTTATTGGATGTGATTGGCTGAAGACACTTGGAAAATTGACTTTAGACTTGGAGCAAATGCAAATGGTGTTTAATTGGCAAGGACAGCACATAGAATTGAAAGGCATAGATCACAAACAAATAGAACTCATATCCATAAAATTACAAAAAGAAATCAATGTCAAGTCATGCATCTTCACTCTTTTTCTCGCGAAAGTAGATGAAGAACAATCATCAAATCAATATTCTTCTTCTTCAAAGAAAAGGGATCCAAGATTGGAAGAGATATCGAAGGAATACAAGGATTAATTTTAGCCACCATCTTCTTTACCTCCAAAGCAAGAGGTTGACCATCCTATTGATTTATTTCCTAACAGAAATCCCATCAACAAACCTCCCTATCACTTGTCCAAGTTTGAAAGGGAAGAAGTGGAGCGACAAGTCAAAGAATTGCAACAAATGGGTTTAATTCTAAAAAAGTCAATCACTGTTTGCCTCTCCCATGCTCTTAGTCAAGAAGAAGGATGGATCATTTCACTTGTGTATTGATTATCGGGATTTGAACAAGTCAACGGTCAAGAATACGTATCCTATTCTCCAAATTGATGATCTTTTGGATTAGCTTAAAGATACAAAGGTCTTCACCAAAATAGATATTCAATCAGGTTATCATGAAATTCTAGTAAAGAAAGGAGATGAGTTCAAAATAGATTTTAGGACTGAAAGAGGGTTATATCACTTCTTGGTTATGCCATTTGGACTTTCAAATGCACCCCTACTTTTCAAGCCCTCATGAATAAAATATTGTAGCTCTTCTTATTCAAAGCAATTCTTGTTTTCTTTGATGATATCCTAATCTATTGAAAATCCAAGGATGAGCATTTAAATCATATATGAGAAGTCTTTGACACATTACGAAGACACACACTCTTTGCAAAGATGACAAAGTGTTCTTGTATGGAAGATGAAGTTGAATACTTAGGTCATGTTGTGGGAGAGTAATGCATTAGAGTGCCCCAATAAGGTAAAATGTGTTAAAGAATGGCCTACTTCTACAAATGCAACCTCTTTGAGAGAATTCCTTGGGTTATCATCCTTCTATAGGAGGTTCATCAAGAATTATGCTCATGTGGTGGCTCCATTGATGGATAGACTCAAAAAGGAGGCTTTCTTTTGGAACTCCATCACTGATCAAAGTTTCAATGAGCTGAAATCTCTCTTAATTTCAACATCTATCCTTGTATACAGAGTTTATCATATGTGTGGATGCTAGTGAGGAATTGGGACTGTTTTATGTCAAGATCATGGATTCATAGCTTATGAGAGCTGAAAGCTTGATGACAAGGAGTGTCAATTACATCTTTATGAGCAAGAAATGTTAGCAATATTACATGCTATCAAAAAGTGGCATCATTACATCTATGGTAGCCATTTCAAGGTCAAAAGTAATTATCGTGTGCGAAAATACTTTCTTTCACAACCAAATTTGTCTCCCAAGAAATGAAGATGGTTAGCTACTCTTCAAGGATATGACTTTGAGATATCTTATATGGCTAGAAAAGACAATATGGTGGTGGATGCCTTATCAAGAATGTGGACATATTCTATCTCTACCATTTCAACCGTGCATAAGGATTGGATCCATGACATTCAAGAAGAGTATTTTCTTGATAAGCAAGAATCAAAGATGATGAAGGAATTTTAGCAAGGCAAAGGAGAAGAGTATCCCAATTTCAAAGGGCACAACGGTCTTTTATGGTATCATGGTAGAGTCTACTTTACACCACAATCTTCTTTCAAATATCGTATCTTGCATGAGATGCACTCTTCGCCTTTAGCATGACACAATGGGTTGTTCAAAACATTTGACAATATCCATAAGAGTTTCTATTGAAAGGGCATTTGGAGGGATGTCAAGGATTATGTTATGCAATGTCTTTCGTATCAACAAAATAAGGACTCCTCTCTTCTACCCAATGGCTTACTTCAGTCACTACCTATTCCTCAAGGCAAGTGGACTGATATTATGAGGGATTTTATTGTGAGATTACCTACAACAAAGCATGGGTGGAATAGCATTTATGTGGTGGTAGACCGGTAATGTTGACTAAATCAGCTCACTTCATCCCTACTAAGGCTCAATTTACAATAAAGCAAGTGGCTAAACAATTTATGGAATGTATTTTTTAAGCTTCATGGTATGCCATTGAAGATCATATCGTATCGTGATACTAAGTTTATGGGAAGCTTTTGGAGGAGTTTGTTCACTTCTATTGGAACAATTTTCACTCCTAATATGCATGGCATATCATCCCCAAATGAATGGCCAAACAAAGTGTGTCAATAAATGGTTGGAAGTCTATCTTTGACATTTTTGCCATGACACTCAAGCTTTGTGAGATCATTGGATACATCTTGTTGAATTTTGTTATAATAATGCTCATCATATGAGCATAAGCATGTTGCCATTTGAAGCTCTTTATGAATATAAAGTTCAAATACCTTCAGCTCTCTTTCATGAAGATGTGAATCCACAAGCTAAGGCTAAAGTTGAGAAAATGGAAGTTATTTTATATCAATGCAAAGAAAACATTAAAAATACACAAGATGTTATGGAGGTTTATGCTGATGAAAAGCGGTCCAGGCCTTTGAAGTTTGAAGGAGATTGGGTATTTCTCAAAGTGTCTAAATCTAGGTATGCTTCTCTCAAAGGTGGTCATAATAATTTGGCTCATCATTACTATGGACCTTATCAAATCCTCAAACGAGTTGGTGAGCTTGCATACAAGCTTGATTTTCCGTCTTCAACAAGGATTTGTTATACCTTACATTTTTCCCAACTTAAGAAATATGTGGGTCTAGCCATAAAGGTTTTAGAGGAGTTATCTCCCATAGATGAAGTTGGTCTCATCATTTATGAGTCTATAAAGATTATTGCCAAAAGAGAAAAGGTTTTAAGGAACCATTCACTACTGGAATACCTTATTAAATGGCAAGGTTTGCCCATGGAGGAGTCTACTTGGAAACCATCATCATACCTTGATTCTTTTCCATGGTTTTTGCAGGAAACAGAGTAAAATCTGAACAATACAACTTGTTGTATTAAAATTCTATCATAAAAATAATTGCTCTATGAACATCAAAATTGGATTTTTATGGCATGCCTAGATATTAGGGATTGTCCTCTACATTTCTATAGCTCATACATGGCGATTGGATGTTTCTTCTTCAAGTTATGGTCATTCTTGTGCAACTGCCTGTTTTGGAAAATTTCTAGAAAAAAACTTAGATATTTATTGACAAATGATTTTTTATGTCGAGAAGTGCTTAAAAATAGCCAAAACTTTCAAATTTCAAGGGAAAAATAGACTTCATCGAATGTGGCAGTGGCAATCAGTATGATTTTAAGCAACAATGCCCGAAAATGCTTAAAAGACCCACTTGGCGACAGTTGATGAATTTTCATAATTTTTTGGCATGTCAGACGGGAACCTAGAAGATGCCCGACAGTGGAGGACTTCAAGAGGGTCGCCCAAGATTTTTCAGATTGCAATTTGGACACCGGACACGCGGGAGATAGGATGTTCGAGAGGCCAAGGCCAAGTCCAAAGGGCATGCCTCTTGGGGGCTCCCTTTTGGGAGCCTAGCAAAAAAAAAAAAGAATTTGTAGGGGGAGGTGCCGTTTTTTTCAGACAATCAGGAAGAAGGTGCCATCATCCCAATCATTGAGGGAGGCTATGGGGTTCCCCCCAACTGACTAGATGCCTGAGATGCACTTGATCTTCGCTCCCCATCGCTCCAGACCGCACGTCAAATAGCTGCCCAGTTGTGGAGATCAAATTTCAGTATTTCTCTCTCCTCCCTCTCTCTCCTGCAAGGGGCAGTTCATGCCTGTGAAGAAGAATGAAGAATGAAGAAGAATGAATCCCATTTGGTAAATGCTCTCTCATGCAAGGGGCAGTTCCTGCTTGTGAAGAAGAATGAAGCCCAGTTAGTGAATGCTCACCCGGCACGGTATTGGATTGCTTCCAAACCGAAGGTGGGATGAACATGGCAGTGTGGAGGTGGGCTGAGCATCAAATGGGGCCTAGTTTGCAGACCTACAACATGTTTCAAAACCCGAAATAATAAAAAAATACACGGTAATGGCATTTTTACAAAGAAAATGGCTCTTTTTCTGCATTTGATGGGGTTAACAATGTTCTTATGGGCTGAAAATTGATGGACATGTTTTTTGCTATTTATTTTAGTCTTTCATAATAAAAAACTCAAAAAATATACACTTAAAGTGTGGGAAATAAATGGAAAAGACCCGAAAAGCATGGTTTTTAGAGGAAAAATAGGATTTTTGGGCTTAAAATGGGAAAAGCATGAAACAAGACACCAATAAAATCTATATTTTTTCTGTTCAAGGAATCAAGAGCCATAGCTTTGAAATCATGCTAATTTTCTTCCATTTTTATTGATTAAAAAATGTAAAATGGAAAAAATACTTTTTAAAATGGAAAAAAATAGGGAACGGATGAGGAAAATTATGGAAAATTATGGATGTGTGTGTGAGTGTATAATGAGGATAAAGCATGAGGGTTTTCCTCAGGTTGTCCCTATTTATATGTTTCTGTGAGTATTTACTGCTTAGTTTGTGCGAAATACACATGAAATCACCCCTTTACCTATGCAACGAGGCAAAACCTTAAACAGTAAGGGAGGAGGGAAGTTTGAGTGCTGAAATATAATATAAAATTGAATGTATTTTTTGCATTATTCATATAGAATGTCGTTAAGTTAAAGAAAGGGAAGTACAGCACGAGTGAAAGGCTCGGTGTCTTCTCTCATCGCAGCAACTACACGTTAGTATATGGAAACATGAAAAGAATAGATTTGCACAATGCACGATGCTATTTTTCAATTATTTGAGTACTTAATCATATACGCATTTGCATCAAGCATCATTAAATGGTATCAATTACCAGCTCTTGGATGCATAGCACTTGGTTTCTTTAGGACTTGGCCCACGTAGAGAGAGTGAGCAACTCGGCTGTAGGTCTAGACGGTGGGTCCAAGGGGACGGATAAGTGAGGATAAGTGCATTCTTGGAATGATAAATATATTGGCACTAAGAGGGGCTTTGTTTTGAATGTGTCTATATGTAGAAGCAGCGCATCAAGAGGCCAATCCCCAAGATGTAGGAGAGTTGCAGTAGGGCCATGGCAATCAGCCGATGGGGTGCCCTCTATTGTCTATGATATGTGGCATTTATTGCAGATATATGTATAATTTCCCTCTGAGGAGACGGGAAAGGGAACCTTTGTTGGATTACAGACTATAAACGCGCAGTGATTAGTGTTTAGGATAGTGTATCCCTCGACAGACGCTCCTGGCCTGCAAGGCTGTGTGGTGGGGTTGTCTGTTGAGGGCATGAGATCCGGCTAGTGCCTTAGCCAGTTCGAGCCCATTTTAGGCCCCATCAAGTATACTTGTACTTCATTATCATATGAGATCTTCTTCAACTTGGAGTTTCATTTCAGCATGGATCAATTACTTACAAAGCTATCCTTGTAATCTTTCCTTGTAAATTTTCCCAATTCCAGCTTCGAGGACAAAGCTCTTTTAGGCCTGGATGGCTTGTGATAAAGTATAAATGCCTTAGTCTAGGGTAGGCTAGGGTTGAGTATAAAAGGTGGAGATGTAACATGTGAAGGATGTTTTTGCCATTTTACAACATTACATGTTTGAGGTCTCAACCTCCCACCATCTAAGAAAGTGAATACTCTTGGCCACCATAGCTTGGCGTGCATACCATGCTGCAGCCACTCATCATTTGATTCTTAGCCAACATTGGTAACATCATTTCATGCCTAGCCACCTTGGATATGGTTTCTTGGCATTTAGTCTATTTCTTTGTATTTTCAATTTAATGGTTACCTATGGGAATTAGCTTATTTACACTTAGACTTTTCACATGTGACCACACTAAAAGAGGGGGCTCTCAATCTATGGTATCATCCTTAGCTATCCCTTGGGGATTTATTTCCTTAGATTCAACAATTGCACCAATCTACTACTACTATTTTTCATATTTCTATCTAAGTGAAAAACATGATTTGGTTTTCAAATACTTCAAACACTCAGAAGTACTAGCAACTACTTGGATGTTGTTTGGAAACACAAGGTGGATCTTTTGTTTCCTTCATAGGATATCTTTTTCTACTTAATAAGTTTCTCTTATAGACTAACAATTACATGAAGCTATAGCACATTAATCAAGGTAGTCTTAGGTGTCTTTTACCAATAGATAAGATTTCATCTTTCGATTCCTAACTTAGTTGGCTTACTCTCCTTAGTTGTTTTGGTCCTTGACCTTGATCTACATTTTGATATTTTTCTTCTCTTTCTTGATTGGGGCTATGATACATGGAGGCAGTCATGTAGATGATTTTGGCAACCAAATCTATTGATTTATTATATAATACCATTGAGCATGTAGCAATGCATTGTAGACCTATCATGATGTTATGTTGACTCTTAGTTGATGTTTATGATGGTATCCCCAAGATCTCTGCTTCCTTATATGTAGAGTTCTTTTCCTAAAAATTAGAGGTTATTGTCCAACTCTTTTAGCAGCTAGAGTGTTTGCTTTCATGCTGGGAGAGTTTTATCTCAATGGTTCCATTTGTTTCTCTTATGCCCTGATCAATTCATTGAGAACTTCCTTGTTATCCCTTTGTGGGATTCTTTTGACTCAAGGGTAGGCTATAGATTCTTGCATTTTTCTTAAGTGTATGTATGTGATGCATCTTGATAGTCCATATTGCATTTGGTGGCATGTTTGAAAGTGTTTCTAAGCAAGATCTCCTTCCCCCCACATCTTCATGATCTGGAAGCATGTACAATACGATGGATATGCTTTCAATTTCTATGGTCATAAGAATTTTACATTTTTCCTCAAAGGAAATATGGATATCCTCTATAAGGTTTGATGGTTGCATAGCGTTGACACATTCATGCCTTCAAGCAATGAATATTTAAATAATGTTTAACTTAAAGGATCTATGCAAATATTAAAATACATAAAAGATGACATAAAAATATAATATATTATATTAGCAATTGAATCAAAGATTCTTCGTCAAGATCCTTCTAAGGTCCTCTTAGGGGATATCCCATCTATGCTTTCTTACATGGTGTCATCCTAGGGCATTTCTTGGGGATGTTTGGTTTTTTTTAATTTTGTCACATTTATTGACAATTTTTTAAGGAAGCTATGGGTATATTTCATGAAAGAAAAGAGTAATGTATTTGAAGTCCCTTAGAGCGATTATGCATAATGCACATACCAAGTATACGTGAGGTGTGTCCCATTTTCTTCATCTCAAACCTCTTCTTGAGTTGAGTCTTTAAAGCATCTGGCTCAACATGAGAACTCCTAGTTATATGTAATATTTCCACAAAATAAAAGTTAGTTAGTTAGTTAGTTCGAAAGTTAGTTAGTCAATTAATAAGTTAGTAATATTACTAACTAAAGACTAACTAAGGTAAAAACTGACTAGCATTAATAGCTAATAATTTTCATTCAATTAAAAATATATTTTAAAAAATTGAGAGTCATAAATCTAACATTTTTCTTGGATTGATAAGGATTGTAGCCACCCTTCACGAAAAGTACAATGTGAATGGGACTTATGAGCCATATTAATCACTAGTATTAATGTGTATAGTTTGAATGGTCCAAAAATATTAGATTCTTGGGGGGGAAAATCTATTATATTTTAGATATTATCCTAAAAATATAGAACTAAAAGTCATTTAAAAGAAAAGACAAGTGATGTTTTAGTTAGTTTTGGAGATTTTATAAAAAGAGAAATAAAGAAAAGTGACTGGCAAAATCGCGCGCACCGCGATTGCAGTCTACAGGAAGTAGACAGCACTTCGAACAGAGAAAAGAATAAGGAGTGAACTATCTTTCTAAGCAAGTGTCTTGGAGTTTTACTCCCATTTTGGAGCCAATGCAACCATTAGATTTATGATCTGAGCATCAGATCACTAAGTCTTCTAAGAGCCCCTCCACTCTTGTTCTCAGACTTATCCCCTCCTCTCTAATTCATTATAGATATGAGGCATGGGGAGGCACAAGGGAGCATAAGGAGACCTCGAAAGGCTGCAAGAGAGAGGGAGAGAGAGAGTATACCACTCCAAGAAATTTTGAGAGAGATCTTGAGAGAGAGAGAGAGAGAGAAGAGTTGCCCCGAGAGGCTGCATAATTTCCCTCTACCTCGATCCTCGATTTAACCATCTTCTCTTACGCTCTCCCATCTCAAATCTATTCCACCTTCTTAATCTCTTGAGTCTACTTGCAAACGATGGCCGCCAAGCAAAGCATGTCGCGTGCAGATGATAATCCTACAACCAGCAACAGAGCTTCGGGCGAAGGCATCACTATCAATCCAATTACGGTACCGGTTGTAAGTAATGTATTTTCAAATTGATAGATGCTTGTTTTAATGCTCATAAGAGATACATTAGACTCCTACCTTGTGGTGCTAGAATAGGTCATTGAAAAGGATAAATCACATCTCAAATATTCAAAGATGAAGTTTGTGAAGTGCTTGTATCAAGGGGAGTTAAATTGCACCTAGTTGCTATGTGATGAATCCATTGCATAGCATAAGCAACATATGGGACACTAAAGAATTGAGCATCGATGAGTCTTTGATTAATATTTACCAAGGATAATATTTTTTAAAGTTAGCAAATGCATATACACGATACATACATGGGAGAGATTATGTAAACTTTACATTGATGACATGCGAGTCCTTTCCTTAGGAGAAAGGAAAATAAAGCCAAGAAAAAAAATGTTGCATAGTAGGAAAATGCTAAAAGGTAATTGTCACTTAGAGAAGAGGCATAAATGCTCTTTCTAGATTGATTAATTTGCATTGGAATGATAGGACTTACATCATGTATAGTATTGGAACCTTTAGCATATGCCTTAGGCTAAAGGAGGGAATATTAAGTAAATTCTTCTCTTTGGCCCCAAGGGGGAGAGTGAATATGCGATGGAATTATTGTCACGTCTATTATTGTATTGTTTGGAAAAAATACAATTAGTTTTGTTGGTTGATTAAACAACACTCTAAATGTTTTTCTTTAAATCAAGGAATTGTTGCATTGTGATTTGGATAAATATTCCAAGGCTTGTGTTGATGGCAAATGCATGGCAGGGGTCTGTAATGACAAGTTGCCATGGGAATAAAGGAATGTTTTTTCTAGAATATGACATTAGGGCTGATTGCTTTGATTGTGCTTGAATTTTAATTGGATTAATTAAGGAAGGGTATTTTGCATGCGTGGATCATCTCCAACATCACATTGCAGGTTATCTCGAGAGGGCACTGCTCGATTCATAGGTTGATGGTCGAGTGGTGAAAAGGCCAACCACAGAAATGGCATCTCACTCCTAGACCGCTTGTGGGTCAGGTGGAGCTGTGGACACCCGTTGCCTGTCCAAAATGAATTTGGAGATCCCCGTGAGCCCAACGTCTAGGATGTTGGAAGATCCTATTCTAGATAAAGGATGGAAATTTCGGTGCCATGAGATTTGGACCGGGTACTTCTGTTGGATAGAAGGGATACATAATTCTCCTATATGGGCAAGAGACAAAGATTAACTTAAAGATAAGTTAAGGAACTTGTTTGATAAAAGGACTGCTTGTTTTGTTTTTGTGTATGTGTTGTAAATTACATGAACGAACTCTGTGACCTAAAAGGCTTAATTAATGAAGCTGATTTTAAATGTCGCATATAAATGTGGTAGGACTTAATTAGACAACTAAAGCTATCGAGGAAAGTGCGGTGGATGTGACTTGGGTCCGTCCTACGGAAGGGTGGTCCCTGTTAGCTGGGAACTTTTCTCAAAAGATGTAATAATGAAACTGTGAAGACCTAGAGTCAGTAGAGTTAGAATCCCGATTTATGTTGTTTTAGGGGAGCAGAATGGGACTATGCCTTATGGGCAGAGAGGTTGAGCTTCGCATCCCTCTCGTTTCTCATTCTCCATGAACCAAGTGTAGCATGAATCCACTTCGACTCTATTGTTCCTACGCAAAGTGGTTCATCTAGAGCGCGACGCTAGCTACTTCCTAGAGACTTGGCTGATAGGAAAGAAACCCTGGCTTCAGGTCGGTCCTAAGTGGGAATGGCCGGATACTTCTGCTTCGGGGTAGACTCGAAAATACCTAGATCACAAACCTTGTGACATTCCTTGCGAGTGCTAGGTGGCGCTTTTTAGACTCCCCTCCCGATGGGTTGCTAAGACGTGTCCCACAAGTGGACAAGAGGACATGCTACATTATAAGCATATCATCAATATAAAGCACCAAGATAATAAGGCTACCAGCACCGGCCTTCTTCTTATATAAACACGAATCCATCTCACTATGGACATACCCTACAAATGTATAAAAGAATCAAACTTATAGTACTCCCTAAGTGTTAGCTTAAACCCATAAAGACTATTCTTCAATTTGCATGCTAGGCACTCCTTGCCTTTTTCTAAAAATCTCGTAGGTTGGTACATATAGATCTCATCATGTAAGTCTCCATGTAAGAAAGACGTCTTCACATCCATTTGATAAATATCCAAATCCAATTAAGAAACTAAGACTAAGACCAAGAGTAGGACAATCATCTTGACTACAAGAGAAAATACTTCGTCAAAGTTAACACAATTCTATTGCTTAGAACTCTTTATGACCAATCTAGCCTTATCTGATGGCTTAGGGTAACCAAGGGTACTATTCAACTTGTACACACACTTAGATAGAAATGCATGATTTCTATTAGGTAAGGAAACTAAGTTCCATGTATAGTTATTCTACTAAAAATCAAACTCACATTGCATAGACCTCTTCCAAGAATAAGAATCATCTCTATGCATAGCTTTATCATAGTTAAGTGGCTTAGTACAGTCTCCCACCATGACATAATCCATAGATGATTCATAGCAATCAAGAGGATGTGAAGCTCTAGCAAAGTGCCTCAAAGTTGGTTGTGGGGCCTATATCACATGTCCTCTCTATCTAACAATGTGATCATGCACAACATTTAAATCATGGGCCACTATATCATCAATAAATGCATACCTTGAGTAGTGTGTCACAAGAGTTGGTTATACAGTAATAGGAGGCTTATCTTAAAAGACCACCCTGCATACCTCGACTACCTACTCAAGATTCTTATGCATTCTCTCTTTGTGAAACACAACATCATGGGTGTGGATAACATTTCAAGCCTACAAATTTTGAAGGAAATAGTCCATCTCACCTTCATCACTATATTCAAGAAAGATACATTTGATAGACTTTAAATCCAACTTTTGCACTTATCCTTGGGAACATTGCAAAAAGCCTCACATCCAAAGATCCAAAAATGAGCATATGATAGAGTTTTCTTAGACTATACCTCATTTTCAATGTAACAACCAAGAGCTATGTATAGGGATATATTAATGAGATGCACAATAGTAGTAACTACTTTAGTCTAAAAGTACTCTGGTAAGCCTACTTGACTAAGCATACTATGGACTTGTTTTTTAGTAGTTCTTTTCATGCACTTCACAATACCATTCTAGGATGGGGTGTATGAGGCAATCAATTGATGCTCATAAAACTACTCAAATACCTTAGAGACATATTCACCCCTATTGTCAAATCTTAGGTAGTTCAACCTATAGCCAAAGACTAGTTTCCAAAAAGAGAAAAAAAAGTGTTGAAATGTAGCTAGAACATCACATTTTTGCTTAATAAGATAAGCCCAAACCTTACAAAAATAGTTGTCAATAAACATCACAAAGTACTTTGCTCTGCCCAATGAGTGATAGAGCATGGAACCATACACATCAAAATGCACAAGAGCCAAAGGCTTACCCATGCACATAGAGCTAGACTTCTCACGTGAGTTACAAGTTTGCCTACCATAAGACAATGATCACATGAATCAAAATTCAAGTAATCAACATACTAAAAATGATTCAATACTTTTATTCCTTTCAAAGGCATGTTCCCAAGGTGATGATGCCATAAAGATACATGTAGGAAGTTAGTCATAGTCAAGGCATGGTCAACATACCCAAATACAAACAAAGGATAGAGACTGTGAGCCTTGGGACCTCAAGTAAAAACATGACAACTATACATAATCTTCCATGCAAGAATTACCAAAAGAGACATGATAACTTGCATCATCCAACTATCCAATAGAGAGTAGGTTTTTGGTCAAAGTTGGTACATGATGTACATTGTGCAAAATAAAAGAGCTGTGTGAAGCAAACTATAGTCTAATATCCCTAATGCCAATGATATCCAATGGAGTATCATTTCCTATTCTCACAGAATCTATAATGTTATGATAGGTATGAAATCAATACTGATGTAGAGCCACAGAAAGATGCCCGTAAATGAAGCAACCAACATTGAGAGTAAGCAGATGAAGCATTAGTCAATTGAATGGCATTAAGAGACAAACAAGCTAAGATATAGTCATCATCAGACTCAAACTGCACTACATTTATCACTTCAATCTTCATGCTAGACTTACTAGGGATAATGATATGATCATCAAACTTTGTATTATCCTATGCTTTTTCCTTGCCTTTCTCATTGTGCCTATCATTGTGCATTTTATGGTAGTGTGGCCTAATATGACCCTACTACTCATAATAATGCCATATCAAAGAGGACTTACATCCACATGACTTATTAGGCAATTACATATGATACTGGGACTTGTCCCTATTGGGCTAGGAGTCTCAACCACGAGTTATTATTTCCATTACCACCATTTTTGCCTCTAATAGTCAATGCATAAGTGTGGACTGCATCAATGCTCTTCCTATTGACCTCTCTGATTGGTAGATCACTCTCTATATCATTACATTTAAAACCACCCTCAAGGGGATGAGCACTCATAGTAGTATAAAAGGTATCACATGACTCATGCAATGTATCAAGCAAGAATAAAGACTTGATATTATCTTCAAACTGAAGGCTCTATGATCTAAGTTGGTTGAAAATGGAATGAAACTCATTCAAATGAGTAGACATAGCTCTACTCTCCTTCATGAAAAGGTCCACAAGTTTATTCAATCAATTAAATTGAGGTGCATGACTTCATTTATCACAAAAGCACTAGTCTCGGTGTTAGTGACCTTAAAATACACCTACTTTGATAATGATGAAATGATGGTGGACTTGTATAGCTCAGTGAGTTCTACCCAATAATTTTCATCATAAAGCTTAGAATTTATGCCCTCTAACTTCAATGGCTTAATTTTCCTCTTCTACACCAAGACTTGCCATATCTGTCTTCCAATATTGGAAGTTATTCCCATCAAGCTTTTCAAAGTTGAAAATAGAACTATTTGCTAATGAACCTACCATAATGACTGCAAATGTCTACAAATTATGAGAGGATGGGTTGCTATAAATTCAAAAATATAGTATCAAAACTGATGCAAAGGGGCAAGAACAAATGAGGGTATATTTGTCCACAAACTACAATCAATAGAGTGCCAAAACTAATTATTTGCTCTCCAAAAGAATGTTAAAAACTATAATTACAACAATGCTGAAATAAAAACAATAGTATACATCGATCCAACTATAGAAAAATAGCCAAAAAGCAAGCTTCCACTACCATAAATATCAAATTAGCAATTGGGATACAAAGAATACAACTAACAGTGACTAAAGATAGACCACTAGTACCAAAGACTGTCATGAACTCAAAGTGTCAGTAAACCATACATCCCATAAGTAGATACATCATGCATATAGAAGATCTCAAGAGCAACTGTGTAGAGATCAATCAAATGCACAACTAACTAAACAAAGAGCAATGGTATTTAGTGCATAACAAATATGCATGTATACAACACTTACAAATTTCCAACAAAGACAAGTCTTAGTATCCAAAGCATATGAAATCAAATCAGTCCACAAGTGGAGGTAACTATGTCCAACAGCATACAAGAGAGCATGTACACAAACCAAGAGTTCTACTATCTCAAAGAACCAATCTCTATTAAGTAAATACAAGCATTCACATTGGAAGAAAATCCAAAACTCAAAGTGAGAAATAAAAGCTCTTGACATATGCATCAAAACATCCAGGAAGCCCAAGCATATCACAAATACATACACAAACATAAGTGCTCAATAATGCTTCAATACCCTTAAGTGAGTAAGCAAGGAAGTTCAAACCAACTGACCAAAGCTTAAGTACATCAAATATAGCTCAAATCTAAGTGCAAATGCATATATCTGGGCTCATACATCAATGCTATACATCACATAGACATATAGCGTACTTGAAATACCATATATGTATAATAGGCATTCAAAACATGAAGCTCATTGTTGTACGATTGCTACCCAAACTATTATTATAGCAATAACTACTTCAATGATTAAGCTAATTAGGCTCTAATTAGCCCAAAATCTTTTTCAAAGAATCAATGCATCATCAAATCATTACAAACATTTCCCAGGAGCATCACTTTCACTACTCACACCTGTGTCTCTCATTACACTCTTTGCTTGTAGCTTTAGAGCACATGAATTTGATATCATATGCAAAAGTTGTAGCCAAAATACAAAGTGCTATCAATCTACCATACTTTTCCATGAATATTCTAATATTCTCTCTATCCACTCAAAATGAATAGAATGATTGCTTCTCAACTCAATGAGTACTCAACACGGCTAGCTAAGCCCTAGGAAGCTCATTAACAAGTTGGGGCAAGCTAGAACAAGTCAACAGAAGCAATGCATATCTTGGGAGAAAGAAACAATGGCTGCCATGAAACCTTGAGCTAAAGCTTCTTCATGGGCTAAAGCAAATGATTGAAGAAGCTCCTTGAGATTCCAAGCTCTAATACTAGTTGAAAGATAGAGCCTATTGCAGATGGCATGAGAGAGAGAGAGAGAGAGAGAGAGAGAGAGAGAGAGAGAGAGGAGAGAGAGAGAGAGAGAGAGAGAGAGAGAGAGAGAGAGAGAGAGAGAGAGAGAGAGAGAGAGAGAGAACGTAGGAACTCCAATAGTCATAATGTGTGACCTCACTTCCCTTATTCAATAGTCACTGAAAGAATAAAGAATGAAGTGATAGTGAGTATAGTGTATAGTGAGTAAATGTGGGTAGCTATGCATAGATGCCTTTACCCCCAATACTAATAGGAGCTCCATGAGAAACAAAGGTTAGGCTACCATAAGTATTTATATAATTTAATAATAAAAATTATTTAGCATTGTAATTATTGAAAAAACTTACCCCTCATGATAGGATATTATGATATATGAACTTTTTTCAAGCCTTCTTAATACTTCAACATACCAAAGGTATAAAAAAAAATTATTTGGGCAAGCCCAAGAACTTCTCTAGTAAGAAATGGTGATTGAAAAAGTAGGAAGATAGACTCTATAATGACTCCTACTGCACCATAGGGTCCAACTATATTGTAATCCAAAAACCTCATAAGCAATGTTAAAAACTCCACAAGGCTTAAGAGTTATGGGTGATTAGGCTTACTACGATGAGATATTCTTGAAGTTGAAGATACTTTGAGATACTTTGAGATGGAGAGTTATCATGATTAGAATATCTTGAGGTGTCCAAGGGTAGCCTTTTGAGCTCATATAAGAACTTTTAAACAGATAGTAATAGTAGATATTTAGAGAAAAATATAGTTTCATGAGCCAAAACTTGAGATGCAAGGCAAACATTAGAAGAAGTGAGAGAATTCTTAATGGAAAAAATTATTGTGGGGATCTTGATTATTTTAAGGCCACAAATAAGCTCAGAAGGTCCATTCCAATTGATTTAGGGTAAACATGACCCCATTCAAAGCTACAAAGTGAAAGCTATGACTTTTTTAATGGTGTAGTCTACTCGAACCCTAAAGTGCATGTAGGAGCAATCTAGCTGCTTATCCTTAAAATGAAAAAAGTGATCATTTTGAACTTATCTATAGCCTTAAAATAATCAAAATCCTCACAAAAAAAATTTGCAACAAGAATTCTGTCATTTCTTCTAGTGTTTCCTTTGCATCTCAAATGTTGGCTTATGAAACTATCTTCTCCAAGTAAGTAGTATTATTATACTTCTTAAATGTTATAGTGCTAGCTCAAAAGTTTATCATTTTATCTAAGTAATTAATAACATGTGTTTATAAATTTATCAATATTTTACTTCCGCTATTAGACTTTCCATCTTTTCTACTATAAACAATATCAATTTTGTAGTTCTATTGTTTAACTTTTCATATTTTCTACTTGAGATTGCCATATTTTAATATGAAAAATTAGATTAATATGTAGTGATGAGTTTTCAAATATGTCAAATGTAAATAAATAGTATGATTTTGTATTCAGACCTATGGCATGCCAAGAGGTCAAATTACTTCCCAACACACCCTAGGCTCCAATTCAAATTTAGGTCCTAATTTGTTAATTCTTTTATCATTTTATGTTTTTTAATTAAGGTGAAAATGAAGGTCCCAAAAGATAAGATAAAAGTAATCAACAAAGTTGGTTAGAGAGAGATCCTACTAACATTAGAGAGAAAATAGAAGTTGATGCAAAAGCCTCAAAGGACCTTAGCAAAGAGGTTCTTCTTCCCTTATGAAGCTAGATGAACTTACATTTTTGGCAATGCTAGAAAAATCTTCAATGCACCATTCAACACATAGTATGTCATCTTGTTAAACATGTTGGACTTCCAAGAGTAATCCAAGAGCCTTAAGGAAATGGATGAGATTAAAAACGTTATTATGTGAAGGGTCAATAATGAAAGGAGGGTTGTAAAGAAAAAGTACATAAGCTTTGTGAAGATTTAAAAGTAACAATGGACTATTTATTTCATAAATAATAGTGTGAATGTATAAATTCTATTTTAGATTTGTGGCCTCTTAAACTACCAAGAAGAGCCAACTAACTCAATAAGACTTCTCAAATTCGAAGCCAGCCTATAAGAAAAATAGGTACTTTAGCATATTGCATATCTTTTTACCTATCCACACCATTTTGTATATTATTGACTAGAGAAGAGTGGATTCTTAGGAAGGGTGTTAGGATAACAACACTTTTAAATTGTAAAAAGTTCCAATGTACTTACTACCACCTATTATTAAATTAAGGTATCAATTTTTTTAATGGAGAGGTTTTACATGTGGATTACGTACATTTCTTATGTTTCCTATTTAAGATCGTGTTATATTTATATATAGCCTCCATAATTACATCACACATAATGGTAACTCTTTAAACATGCCAAATCTAACAAAAATAGGCTACTTTGTACCCATACTTTATGGCACACCTAGAAGGTAATCCTCCTAGTCTACCATTCGAGGGTCTGTGTCAATTTGAAATCTAGGTTTTTCCAATTTATCATATTCATGGATGGTTTCTTTTAATCTAAGCATAGATGGTGGTCCTAGAGAAGGCAAAGATAACGACCATAGCATTTGGTCATATAGAGCCCTTAGAAGATCTAGAAATGAGAGAGGAGATAGGAGTTCATGTAAAAGCCTCAATGGACCCTATCCTAAGGTCAATCATGTTGCACAATAAACTGCAAGTTAAGAGAAATCCCTAGCTTAGAAGTTAGTTTTCTTTCTTGACAAAATTGGACAAACTTGTTGCCTTGACAATGCCAAATCTTCAATATGTCATTATATACATAGCATATTTTCTTATTAAACATGTTATACTTTAGTGAGGATTATGTATAGCTTTAAATGAAATGGTGGATATTGAAAATTTGATCTTGTGATGAAAGCATAGTTCTAACCATAAACATTTGAAAATTTGGTCTTATAATGGAAGGCATAGTTCTAACCAAAAATACTTGAAAAAATCAAGTTAATCTATGAAATGCATAACCGTTTCTCATTAAGATATACAACCAAGAGAATACAAGGGAAATATGAGATGGTGAGTGTAAATCACCATGCAAGGTGGCCATGAGTATTTATCCTCAATGGTGGTGGGTAAGAATACACACCTTCTTGAATACATTGAAGGATCTCTAGAAGCTCCACAAAGGAGATGTGTTATGAAAAAAATGATCAAAATGATATAAAAATGTTACATCTCTGTCCCTTTACAGTCAACCCTAATTCTCATGACTAAGGCTAATTTCTCCTTAAATCCTCATAAGGCTAAAGGCAAATATTCCCTACATTACAAACCATCCTCAATTATGGTGGGTAAGAATACACACCTTCTTGCAAAGTGGAAGAATCCATTGAAGGATCTCTAGAAGCTCCACAAAGGGGATGTGTTTTTAAAAAAATGATCAAAATGATATAAAAATGTTACATCTCTCTCCTTTTATAGTCAATCCTAATTCTCATGACTAAAGCTAATTTCTCCTTAGGCTTTCTCATAAGGCTAAAGGTACATTTTCCATACATTACAAACCATCCCTGCCTCAAATAGTTTTGTCCTCAAAATTGAATACATGCGAAAATACAATGGAATACTCAAAGCCATAGCTTGTAATTGTAGATTTTCATTGAAGAAGCATCTGCATGAATAGGAAAAATATACTTCATTGAAGAAACACAAATAAAATATTTGCATTGAGTTTCCTACAAATTATGGATACAATGCTATTGTAGAAAAATAGCCTTAACTTCTCATAGATAGCTCTGAATTTGGTAAATAAAGTATTGTAACAAAGTAGATACATGTAGGTATTCCTTCAAAGCATAAAAATACAATTCCGATTGACTTTAAATAGTTTAGTGTGTTGTAGAAATTGATTATAACAACCTTTTCACTACATCAAACCTCTAATGCCTTCACTATTTTAAGGAATCCAACATGACTTGGATGACTGAATGCAACAAGTGATAACATAAAGTCCCCCTCCCCTCATATTAAACAAAATTTAGTTAAATAAGACATCTCCTTCACATACCTCACATGAACTTCCCTGGTGCAAAAGGAAAAGAATGAGCCAAATCATGAAACATGATAGCTCCATACTCAAAATCATGGTATCCCACATGGTCTTCAAGAAGCTCATCATGAATACCCAAATCAATTGGGTAAAAAAGATCATCTCCATGATCACTTGAATACATGGTATGCTTTGCCAAAATGGCCCATCATAGTTTCCTATGAATGCATTGAGAACCTCACTATTTTCATGTTTATCTTCATTAAGATTTTCTTTATGTTCTCCTCCTCATAGTCTTCAAAATCTTATTTAATTAAATTTTCTTCATAAACTATTTCATTTTCTTTATCTTTCTCCTCTTCATCTTGCTCCTCTTCATATAGATTGTTTGTAGCATAATTTTCTATATCCTCTTTATTATCCTCTTCTCATTATTCAATCTTTTAGCAAGAAAAATACTTATCATTGTATCACTTGGCCCCACATAAGCATACTATCTAAGGTCATGTGTATACTACCCATATTCAAGACATGGTTCATAATCACTAGTCACAAATGGCTATTCATACTTCTGATCATATTGTTGCTCATAAAAGTATGCATAGTATTCATTTATGTGTTATTTATATTCTGGATTTTCTTGTGCAAAGTCATAATATGAGCAGTAACATGATTATTATGGATAGCATAATGATGATTACGCTTATCAAAATCCATGTTCTTTTGAGAAACATTATGGTGATGATCATGATTGCTTTTATGCCAGCCATGTGCAAATGATGGTCATGCTATTCCTTTTGAGCATATTGTCCATAAGATGTAGCACCATATGAATAACATACTGATTTGTAACACTCATAGCATTATCAAATTATTATTGCATCATCGCTTCCATACAACACCAATGTTTTACATGTTCATTAAGTTCAAGAGCAAAAATTTAAGCCAACAAAGATGGTGTAATATCTAATTTATCCCCAATCTTATTAGTCTACATGAGAATAGACAAATGTTGTTTGGCATGAGAATTATTGGTCCAAGATGACAAAGGCAGTTTAGCAAGTTTCAAGAGACCAATTTGCATGAGTCACCCCTTGGTATTGGGTTCCAAAGTATCTATCTAAATAATTGAATCAACTAAGAATGTAGATGTCTCACCATCCTCTTCATTAGAAACATTTGATACATGATTTTGATTTGCATCCTTTTCTTTTGATGGAGTCAACTTAGGCAAACTATCACTCCACTCCTCCTCTTTGGCCCGCACATCCTCTTGATGTTGTCGCCTTCTCTTGGATAGGGATCACCATGGTCTTGGCTATATCAGGTAGCTGGAATGGCAATGAAGAAGTAAGATGATCATGCATAGATAGGTGAGAATGATGATGAGAAAGGAAGCGTTGGTCATTCTGGATGCAAACACTTGTGATAGAGAATAAGGGTGTTTTCTAGCCACTGCCCTTTGCCTTTTTCCCTTTCTAGTAAAACAACTCCTCAGTTGTACTTGATACAATTGTCAATGCAACACTTTATACAATTCAAGTAAACAACTCCTTCAAGTTACTTGAAGTTCATTGCATGTCCCATCAACCACACATTTTTGGTTAAACATTACAAGACCTTTGAAATACCACTTGATCCAAGGCATCATGATTTGTATCAAAGCTTTAAAAACATATTGACCATAAAGTTTGTTCCCATGAACAATGCTTCTTTGAACAAAATATCACAAGAACATAAGATCCCACATTGCTTGAAACAGAATTGCAACAAGAAGAATCACATCCTACACGTCTCACAACAAGACCACAACTTGGTGAGAATTTGGTTGATCTTAAAAAATAATTGGAAGAATGAGAACATCTACTATTGTATCCCAATGATATTTTGGTATCTCCTTAAGAGAAGGAATCCCTAGAAATCGAGAAACAATCAAAAGGGTCAAAAAATCATAGGTTTCTACTTCAAGCAATATCATTGCAAAAACCTAAAGTAAATTTAGTGAAGCTAGTATCTCATCTTGTAATTCTTTCTTTGGATCATCATAATCTATCTGAATCAATCTCTGCAACCTAAAACCATTAATGGATGGTTTTATAATGTCACCTTATAGTGTTGCTAAAAGAAAAGTCCCTTGGCCAACATCTTTAATAATTTGATATGCACTTGTATACCGTAACTTAACTTTCCAGGATGTTTGCCAAGTTTAGAATTTTAGACCATAACAATATCTCCTTTCTTAAATATCTTCCTTTTGATATGCCTATTAGTCCAAGCTTTCCATCTTGAATGCAGTACCACACTTACAGGTAGTGGAAAATTATCCTATCCTCATCAAGCTGCATTAACTTCTCCAATCTATCCTACACTGAATCCTCATGAGATAACAGATGAGTTACTGCCACTCTTAAGCTAAGCACTAAACACTGCATTGGTACAACTGCTTCCATGCCAGAAACCAACTTAAATGGAGTAAGTCATGTGGTTACTTTAAGTAATTCCAAAAGACCACAATGTTGAATATAATTTAGTATCCCAATGTTTGTAGTTATCACTTACTATCTTCTTTAGACTTCAAATTAAAATCTTATTAGAACTCTCTATCTATCTATTAGGCTAAGTATGATAGGGTGTTGAACTCTTATGAAGAATCATATGCCTAGAAGTTAACTCATGAATAACTTCATTCAAAAAATGCTTACCACAATCACTTACAAATTCTATAGGGCAACCAAATCTGGTCATTATGTTAGAATAAAGAAACTGAGCAACACTTTCTACTGTGTTATCCTGCAAGGCTTTACTTCAACCCACTTAGTATAGTAATATGTACATACCGAAATATACTAATTTTTGCTATTGCTAGCTATTGGTATAATAGGGCATAAAAAATCAATGGCCCACTTTTTAAATGGCTCTAAAGGCAACATTAGATGATATTTCATCATATCTCTTGGTTGAGGTTGACCTTCTTGCATACATGTAACACATTCCCTTGCATACTGATAAGCATCTTTGAGTATAGTTGGCACCTGGCCTGAAGGATCTTCCTTCTTGTAATTTCACCAAGAAGTGTGCTCCTGATAATCCTTCATGTGCTTCATAGAGTACAATGCATTTTTCTTCAATAGTAATACACCTTCTCAATACAATATCAATTCCCCACCTATAAAGCACTCCCATAATGACTTTAAAGTGTCAACTTTGCAATGCCAACCTTCTCCATGGATCTTTAGACAACTTTGTAGGCATTACTTCACTTGGGTAAGTTACTAATGAATATATGTGTGCATCACGTGGGTTCAAAATAAGGTATTTTTAAAATATCATTTTTATACATTTTTTACATACAAAAGGGCTAATACAATGGGGTTATTTATAGAATGAATAAAAAAGGGTTATGTTTTATTCATGAAAAATTCATAGATAAGGATATTTAAAAAATATGCCTTGAACACATGTGATGTAGAGGATATACATATAGTAACTTCCCTGAGTTACTTCATCAAGTAAAAAGTTGAGCATTTGATCATAGAGTGAATTAAAGGTGTAGACCTAAACATTGAACAGCTCTCCATCAAGCAATTGGTCATTTACCCCTTGCTTAGGGTCTATTGATTCAATTCTACTCAGAATTTCAACCACATCATGATCTTTTCCTAATGTATGCACTATTTTATAATCAAACTCTTGCAACAAGAGCATCCACCTCGCTAACCTTCTCATCAATTGTGGATTATTAATAAGATATAATAAATCTTGATGATCCATATGGAACATAACTTGATTTCCCAATAAATAATCTCTAAACTTTTGTAATGCAAATATCATTCCAAGAGCTTCTCTCTCAGTCATTGTATAGTTCTTTTTAGCTATTATAAGCCTTCTAGTTGCATAATAGATAGGTTAAACCAACCTACAACTTTTTCTTACATCAAAATTGCACCCACTATGGCATTAAAAAATATATGAAATGGGATGTTTCACTACGAAGGTTTTGCAAAATTGGTGCCACTACAATCATCTTCTTTAGTATAGTAAAATATTTGTTGTGATCATACCTCCACACAAACTGAACTCCCTTCTTAGTAAGCAAAGTGAGTGGAGCACAAATATGAGCCAAATATCGAAGATACATGCTATGGTACGTCACCTTTCCTACAAAACACATCACCTCTTGAATTGTTGTAGGTGTTGTTGCCTTTTGAACCACCTAAATTTTCCTTGGGTCTATAGCCATACCTTCTTGTGAAATAATATGGCTCAAAAGAACCCCTCTTTTAGCAGTAAAAAACGATTTAAATGGGTTAAATGACATCCCAAATTAACAGCATCTTTTAAAGTATAGTTTAAGATGCTAAAGGTGATCTACTTTCTTACCAAATACATAGAAATCATCAATGAAAAGTCTCATAAAAATAGTAAGATATGGATCAAATGTTGTGCTACTCCTTGAAACTCTAGTGGTCCATTTTTAAACCCGAAATTCATAACAGTATCACAAATGCTCCCCATTCAGTTATGAAAGCAGTTTTTTCCATGTCATTCGAATGCATTCAAATCTAATTGTATCCTTAAAAACCATCCAAAAAGTGAAAATTTTCATTACTTGCTACATCATCTAACAAAGAATCCATAAATGGAAGAGGAAATGGATCAGTGATAGTTGCTACATTCAATTTTCTATAGTCTACACAAACTCTTATCTTGCCATTCTTATTTGGTACACCACTATGGATGACAACCATGTGACTTCATTCACAAGCTTTATAAATCCAACTCTGAAAAATTTATCATCTTGCTTTACATGTTTAGCTTAATTTGGATTCATGTGGTGTCTTTTTGGCATTATAGGTTTAGCATCTGCCTTCAAATTGATCTTGTGTTGACACACTCTTGGATCAAATCCCTGAATCATATCAGTATACTCCCATGCAAAAATATCCTGGAATTCTTAACATAACTAAAGAAACTACTTCTTGCAGCCTTTCTCAACAAAAATGGTCATCTTGATTGGTTTAGAATTTGAATCAACATCCAAATACACTTCATGAAATCATCTTCCAACACTCTTACTAACTTATTCATAGTGTGCCCATACTTCAATTTAGCATCATTAATAGCTTGCTAACTAGCTCTATCAAGAGCCTCTTCTATCTCTAATGATTCATTTTCCTGCTCTTTACAAGTCTATGTATTAAGTGCTTGACTTCCCTTAGGACAATTTTTACTTTCTCCATCCATTTTAGTAGTTTGCTACATCATGTCACAATTCCTGTATCAAGTCCTTGTTTTCCTACATTAGTGATCCTACTACTTGCAATGGTAAGCCTTGCGCCTCTCCAGTGATAAACCTTCTACCTATAGTAGTACAGGTACTTCCTACAATGATATTATATACATTGTATTCATATAGGATTTTCTCCACATCCATCTCAAACACTAGTGCTATGGTAAGATTAGCTCTTTAAAAGAGTTATTTTTCATCATCGTTGATCTTAGGTGTAACATTTATTGTCTAAGCAACCAATGGACACTATTGAGGGTGCAATACTACTTGATTAGTGGTAGATAGTTTTACCTTCTTACCGCCATGAGGAATAATGATTGTGTTTGTATCCCAATCTAGGTTTAACTTGGATAATCTAAACCAAGGCCTTCCCAACAATATGTTATATGAATCTCCTAATCCTTCCATGCACAAACTTTAACTGTGCAACTCAAATGAGTTGATTCTTCAAGATCCCCAAAGGTTGAAGTCTCTGCTGATCAACCATCTTAACTTGAAATTGTGCTAGGATAAGTCCCTGCAATTTGTGTGTAAGATACAAATCTTCATGTATAATGTTGACTCCCGAGCCACCATCCAATAATACATCAGTAAATTTCATACCCAAGTACTCAACTTGAATGGTGGAAATTGTTGAGATAGTCAAGCTTTCATCACTCATCTACTACCTACTGACATGACAGCCTGATGTGTGTTACTGTCGATTCATGTGTGTGTTCTTAATAAGTTAGTACATGAGTTGACTGTAGCTAGTTAGTCTATGGTTAGTTAGTGTGGTCGCTTAGAGCTAGTTCATGTTGTTTTGTTATTCAGTCAGTAAGAGTAAGATGAATAATGAAGAACAATGAGAGTAGTCAACTCTCTGTTGCCCCTATCTCTCTCCCATTCTTCTAAAATGGTATCAAAGCCATGACCTTATGAAGTCCATGAAGCCATGAAGCCATACAACCTTGAGCCGGAGAGAAGCATTTGCATCGTGGGAGCTAGATTTTTAAGACATGAACTACATTTGACCTATCTTAATAATGCTGGAAGCCATAGCTCAACCTTGACTGATATGTATCAGTGCTTTGATGCTTACACTTGATACAACATGGCACGGACTCCTCCCAGCCCCCCAGCAAAAAAACCCACTCCACCTCAACTCTCCCATGACATGGCACGCCCCTCCCACCCCCTAATGCTAGGAGGTATATTCCACGGTGGATTCCGTGAGGTTTTGCGGTGGATTCCGTAAAATTTTATTATTACCAGGGCTCATACACAAAGTGGATTCTTTGTGCGAGAAGTCGATGGGGACGCCTATCCTTTTCTAGCGTTTTGTTAATTTAATGTGTAAGTGGGTGATTCCATAGCAGGTGATTCCGTAAAATACATATTTAAATTAATAAATGTTTATGATTTTAGAGTGCATACTCGTAATAAATTAAGGTTAGGATTGATTTCTAACCAATTTATTTTTGTAGCTGAAGACTTCTAGGTATTCACTTTTTTCGGTTTAATTATATTATTTTTCTAACAATTGTGAATGCTTCAGTTGATGTGTAGAGCGAGCAAAGGTGGCATTGGCAAGCATTGGAGGATACCGTATATTCAAATTATCATCAATTTTTTATGGGCGCGTATCTTAGGCATGTTGAGATATCGAGCTCCACTCATGATATGCTAGGGTGACCGTTGTGCATTTATGTCACCGACTTGTTAGCTGCAGATGTGGTTGGTACACCGCCCATGAATAATAGCTAGATGACAGCTATCCTTATCTACTCTAGTTTGTGGCTCAGTTAGTATGCCATCTTAGTTAGTTGAGTTTGGTTTGAGACCCATATATAGGGTTCTTCTATTTCTCTATACCTGAGTTCTTTTTGGCTTACACAACTAAGAAGAAGAAAACTGTTTTCAGCCTCCATCTTTGTGTGTATTCCCCCATTGTATAAGTGAGAAAGCTACAAGTGAGGCTCCTTCCTTATCTCCCACAATCTTGACATGGTATCAGAGCTTGGTTCGTGGTAAGGAGCTCAAGAAAGCAAACCAAGTTCGCGGTGTTCTAGTAAGAGGACCAGTGTTGCTTTCATTTTTCGAGTTTTGGGAGCAAGTCTGTGTAGGTAGCACAGCCGGAAAGTGCAAGAGTGCATTGTTTCAGATTGAGACACCCTTCACGGTGTAGCAACATGGCAATATATGCTGCAGGAATGGGCTTTAGCCCTCGGTTGCCCTGTTTTTTTTATTCGAGGCCATTTCAGGGCCTGTTTTGGAGGTGGTAGTTTTCCGCACGCACTCAGGAAAAGGCCTTGTTTTTTGCTGTGCGGCCACTATTCTACAGGTCCATGAAAAGTTACCATAGAAATTGCATTGTATGCCTATGCGCAGAGACATTGAGAGTTATAGAATCATCCTTGTTGCCTGTTGATGCAAAATCGTCACTAGGAAGTGACTGTGTGGTCAAATACCACTTTCATCAGTTTTGCAGATTTACCCTTGTGAGGTTGAAGCTGTGTTTTTTGCAGTGACAGAATTTTTTGCAGCGTTCTGTAATGGCATCTAATTCTCTTTCATAGATTGTTACTGAAAAGCTTGACAAGAACAACTTCCAAGCATGAAAGTTTAGAATGATGAATTTCCTTATGGGAAAAGGATATTGGGAATTTGGTGTAGGAAATGAAGAAGAACCAGTTCTTCCTGATGTTCCCAATCAACAGCAAATGCAGGCATTTAAAGGATGGCATGAGAGAGCCAGAAAAGTTATGTAGTGGCTGTCTATCAGTATTTCAGACTCTATGATTGTGCATATTCAGGATGCAAGTACGCCAAAGGAGGCATGGGATACTTTGTCAAAAATGTATAGCACAAATACGCAAGCCAGGAAAATGCAACTCAAGCAAGAGTTGCACAATGTGCAAAGAGAAAGTATGAGCATCAATGACTACCACATGAAGGTGAAGAAAATTGCAGGTGCACTTGCTTCCATTGGGTCGCCAGTGGAAGATGATGATTTAGTCTCTGTGACCTTGAATGGTCTAGGAAAGGATTATGCACAGTTCCAAACATCCATTTCCGTCCGTGAAAGATTACCTGATTTTGAGGAGTTGATTGCTCTTCTAATTTCTGAGCAGAGAAATGGTGGTGCATCTTCTTCAGGAGGAACTTCAAAAGAAGTTGTCTTCTACTCAAATGCTGGAAGAGGTAGAGGAGGCCGATCTGGAGGCCGTGGTAGAAATCAAAATATGCAGCAAACTCAAGAAAACCAGTCCTATGGAGGAGGACGTGGTAACTCTAGAGGCAGGGGGAGCCAAAGAGTTCATGGTGGATGGCAAAGAGGGCAAAATGCAAACAGCAATGTTGAATGCTACTACTATGGTAAAATGGGTTATATGGCTAAAGACTGCTTTAAAAAGCAGAATGACATTATGAATGGAAAATTGCAACAAGGGAATTATGCATCTTCTAGTAGACAGGGTGATGAAAGAAATGAGCATTTGTTTATGGTGCAGCACATAACCAATTCTGTGACAAGTACAGAAGAAAGCAACGATGTGTGATATGTTGACTCAGGTGCATCAAACCACATGACAGGTCATGCAGAATGGATGGAGGATGCAAGGAAAATGGAAAAACCAGGATTTGTGGAGACTGGTGATGATACTGCACATCCTATTGTGCAAATTGGAAAATTTCCTTTGTCTATGCAGGATGGGAAAAAGAAATGCCTATCCGATGTATTTCATGTCTCGAATATCACCAAGAATCTGGTTTCTGTTGGTCAAATGGTTGAGCAAGGCTTGCAGGTCAGATTTAATCCTCATGGATGCTTTGTTGAGGATATGAAAAATAGAGGTCGCTTGATAGCAAAAGGAAAGAAGAAGGGCAGAATGTTTACGTTGGATGCAGACATGTCTGAATTGAGTGCAGCAATGTTTGCACATGGGACCGGTGTAGTTGTAGATATTGACATCTGGCATAAACGCATTGATCATGTTAATGTACAGCGACTTAAATCAATGCAAGCCCAAAATATTTTTGCAGAATTGCCTAAATTCAAGGTTGCAGAAATGCATAAGGCATGTGAAGCCTGTCAATTTGAAAAACAGGCAAGGAAACCATTTCCTAGACATGTTCAAGAGAGTAAGAAGCCATTGGAATTAATCCACTCTGATGTGTGGACTACTAAAGCTGCATCTATTGGAAGCTATCATTATTTTGTCACTTTTATTGATGACTATAGTAGAAAATTTTTTGTGTATTTTATGAAAAAGAAAAGTGAAGTTTTTGGGCATTTCAAAACTCTTAAAGCTATGGTTGAAAAAGAAACAGGCCTGCAAATAAAATGCCTAAGGTCAGATGGAGGGGGAGAGTAGCTCTCAAATGAGTTTGCAAGGTTCTTGCAAGAGCATAGCATAAAGCAGCAATATTCATGTAGTCATACCCCACAGCAAAATGGAATTGCAGAATGAAAAACAGGCATATTGGAGAGGTATCTCATGCCATGCTCAATGAAAAAGACCTGCCAGATTTTTACTGGGCTAAGGTAGTTGCTACAACAGTCTACATAATGAACAGGACTCCCACTGTAGCAATATATGGAATGACTCCAGAGGAGAGGTATACTGGTAGGAAACCAGATATTTCTCATTTGAAATTTTTTTGATGCATTGCCTATGTTCATGTGCCAGATGAATTGAGATCCAAGTTGGATCCAAAAGCTGAGAAGTGTATCTTTATTGGTTACTCTCTGAGCAGAAAGGGTATAGATGCTATAGCCCTTCTATTCGTAAGTTTACAATGAGCAGAGATGTTTTTGATGAGATGAGTAGCTGGTATAAACCAGTAAATGTGATTGATAATGTAGATGCAAAATGGTAATGCTACACAGAATTCACAGCAGTAGTCACGAGATATTAGTGGACTTGGAGTGTCCTCTAGCAGTGGTTCACATTCTTCACCATGGACAGGTAGATTGAGATCAGGAGAATCTTCTCAAAGCAATGCAGATAGTGGTATGCAGGTATCACGAAAAGGAAAAGAGAAGGTAGATCAGCCCATGTTTGATGTGAATGCAGGTCACTCTTATTTGGATGGTGAATCCAGTGGCTCAGAACAGAGCATTGATGATGAGTTGGGTATTCCTTCTATTGTTACACCTGGAGTAAGGAAGACCATGGATTTTTTGAGAGCACCTGGAAGTGAGCCTACTTTGCGCAGGTCTACTAGAGCTAGGTATCCTATGGATAGGCTGAAATATGATGGATTTACAGCCATTCACTATGCCTATATAGTCAAAGTGATACAAGCACCAGAACCCACTTCTTTTGAGCAAGCCATGGGAAAAGAAAAATGGGAGAAAGCCATAGATGAAGAAATGGATGCCTTGGAAGCAAATGCTACATGGGAATTGGTACCTTTGACTAAAGATAAGAATGCAATTGGTTGTAAGTGGGTTTATAAGGTGAAGCACAATGCAGATGGCTCTATGAACAAATACAAGGCAAGATTACTAGTCAAGTGGTATGCACAAACATATGGCATTGATTATGAAGAGACATTCAGTCTCGTTGCAAGGATGACAACCGTAAGAGCAGTCATTGCTATGGTTGCATCAAAGGGATGGTCTTTACATCAAATGGATGTAAAGAATGCATTCTTACATGGTGATTTGCAAGAAGAGGTCTATCTGGAGCAGCCACCAGGTTATGTGCATGCCATTCATCCTGAGTCTGTTTTCAGGTTGAAGAAAGCCTTGTATGGCTTGAAGCAAGCACCTAGAGCATGGTCTAACAAGATAGGACAGTATCTTGTCACTATTGGCTTTCAGATTTCCAAGGTACATTTCTTACTTTATGTGAGAAAAATAGAGAAAGGTATTATGTTGCTTGTCATTTATGTTGATGATTTGATTATCACAAGTGATAGTGATGAAGATATCCTTCATATGAAAATGCTATTGAAGCAGAAGTTTGAGATGAAGGATTTGGAAGAGCTGCGTTATTTCTTGGACATTGAAGCGATTAGATCACCAAGTGGGATATGGCTCTTGCAGAGGCAGTATGGATTGGACATGCTGTCCAAATATGGGATGACAGGCTGTAAGCCTATTTCAGTTCCTTTGGAGCAGAATGTGAAGGTGAGCACAGATGCAGGTGAGCTTCTGGAAGACCCTACTATGTACAGACGCATAGTAGGAAGTTTGATTTATATGACTACCACCAGGCCAGAATTGAGCTATGCTATTGGATTGGTAAGTCAGTTTATGCAGGCTCCAAGAAAACCGCATTTGGATGCGGCTAGACGCATACTCAGGTATGTGAAGTCCACATTGCAGTATGGACTATTTTATGAGATTGGGGTCCATATATAGTTGCATGGATACACTGATGCTGATTGGGCTAGTAGTATTTCTGATAGACGATCTACCAGTGGATATGTGTTCTCTTTTGGGAGTGCTACAGTCACTTGGAGCAGCAAGAAACAGTTGCCTTGTCGAGCACAGAGGCTGAGTACAAGGGTGCAGCAATGGCTGCATGTGAGGTAGCTTGGTTGCATAAGCTACTTTATGATATGGATCAGCCTACAGATGGGCCAGTTGTCATTTTTTGTGACAACATGAGTAGTATACACTTGGCAAATAACCCAGTCTATCTTGCTAGAAGAAAGCACATTGAGGTGCATTATCACTATGTGCGGGAGAGGTTTTACTAGGTCTTATTGATCTAGTTTATGTCAGCATAGAGGATCGGGTAGCTGACATATTCACAAAGGCATTGGGCCCAGAGAAGTTGCGCAAGTTCAGAGACTTGCTTGGTGTGCAGGAATTGGGATTGAGATCGAGGGAGAGTGTTGAGATATCGAGCTCCACTCGTGATATGCTAGGGTGACCGTTGTGCATTTATGTCACTGACTTGTTAGCTGCAGATGCGATTGGTACACCGCCCATGAATAATAGCTAGATGAAAGCTATCGTTATCTACTCTAGTTTGTGGCTCACTTAGTATGCCATCTTAGTTAGTTGAGTTTGGTTTGAGACCCATATATAGGGTTCTTCTATTTCTTTGTACTTGAGTTCTTTTTGGCTTACACAACTAAGAAGAGGAAAACTGTTTTCAGCCTCCACCTTTATGTGTATTTCCCCATTGTGTAAGTGAGAAAGCTACAAGTGAGGCTCCTTCCTTCTCTCCCACAATCTTGATAAGGCATGGCGCTTATATTTTGTCGCACTTATTTATCAAAGCACTTGATATTTATTTATTATTTTTGTATGCTCATGGGCGTACGATTTAAATATTTGTATTGGACATTGTATTTGGGTACAGCCTGACTTCTTGGGTGCCCGTTAGCTTTAATTCTTTAGTGACACAAAAGCAAACTCAAAAGCAAAAGTGTACTATTTTGTAAATTGGGCTATTATTTGAGCTTGAAGATGAATAATATATTAAATACATGCTTTGTGGAGCGCTCACACAAGGCATGGGGGGATATTGCACCCAATTGGTCTCTTGTTCATGTCGTGCAAGCTTTCTTCATTGGTTTTTGTGTAAAAAGTAGAGTTCTTTTGTTCTTGGGGACCTTCTGACGCTCACTACGCGCACATACGATGTCCGATCTGTGCACCAATGGTATCAGAGCGAAGCTGAGATCGAGAGCTTCCAATCGCTTACCATCTCGCATGAAGGTGAAGCTCCTAGAACGATCGAGCTCTACAGTCAATCTCATCGCGAACGGTCGATACGAGTGTGTTCCTAACAGTCAAGAACCCCCTTCTGCACTCTCTAATCGTGAGAGACCAGCCTCTGTAGGCGGAGGACCACGCGGATATTTCCTTCATCAAGTTGTGATACAGATAAGAAAATTTTCCTTCCATAGCTCAAAGCTTTTAAAGCTTAAAGACTAAGCTTATTAAGCTTTACTTTACAAGAAGCTTAATAAAAAAAATCTTCATAAATCGAATTACTGCACATGTGGCAGCAGTATGTAGTGCCCGCCATCGACGCTGGCAAGGACATACTCATGTCCTTTAAATCCATACTTAATCAAAAAATCTTAAAGCTCTAAGTCCTCCAAGTTATCCAAGCTACTTAAGTCCTACAAATCATCTTCAGCAACTATCATAAAGGTAAGTTCGTATCCAGCAATACACGAATCAGTCTATTGCTCTCTGGAAGTCCCTGTTCACACTTGTAGACTTACTGAACTAGCTTCAGCAAGAACAGAAGTTCACACGCGCAGAATATACGTAGTTTATACACAGTTTCTACGCAACACTATTCTCTTGGAAGACGATTGTGACAACGAATTCCGCAATTGTAAAGGAGAGATACTACAAAATCCAAACAAAATATACAAGCCTTGTATACTCGCCTTTGAGCTACGCTCATCCCGCTAATAAGATTTTGAGAGTGTGAGGTCTTTTGGAATTTTGCAGGATGATTGAACAAAACATGGACAATCTTATGGCTAAAGGTGATTTACCCGAACCAACAATGGAGCAAAAGCTAGATTTGATTATGATGCAGCTCGAAGAAGAACGAAGAGCCCGACAAGCTTTGCAAGTTCAATTGGCCAATTTGCAACGATCTACCACCGACCAAGATGGATCGCACCCTGAAGATCTTATACAACGTACCATCGATGCAACACTTGAAGCTCAATCCATTCGCAAAGAAACAAAGATAAGTAAAAGAAACTTCAAATTTCGTACTTTCAATGGATCATGCGATGGAAAGACTGTACTTGCTTTTATCAGTCAATTTGATGATTACTTCCATGAAGAAACATATGCTGAGAAAGAAAAAATTAAATGTGTCACTAACCATTTAGTTGACCGAGCATCCTTATGGTGGACTGTGGTCCGCAAGAGCGTTGATTGTCCCATTACATGGGAGACTTTCCAAAAGAGATTTTTGCAGAATTTCCTTCCTCCTCAATTCCATGAAAAAGCCATCAAGCAATGGGATCTTCCACAACGAAGGGATCGCGAACCTATTTCCCAATACACTGAACGTTTCTGAAATGCCCTGTTGCAACTACAAATGCTCGAAGATGTACCTGAAGTAACTCATAAACGCAAGTTTATGTCTGGCCTACTTGGACATTTCTATGCGGAAGTCTTTATGTTCAAGCCAACAACCCTTGAAGATGCAATTTCCTTGGCGCATGACACTGAAGACAAGATTCGCGGATGAGACAAGCGACCACAACAATTTCCAACTAATGGTAACTTTGGTTCCAAACAATTCAATTCAAATTTTCGAAGATTCAATCAAAGTCGTTTTCTTCCATCTTCATTCTGTAAATCTTGGACACGACCACCTGCCTTGCCATCAAACACCAATCCAAACCCTAAGCCATCCCCATAGTCTAATCCCAACATTCCTAAACTTCCTACCATTACAAATAATGTATCCAAAGCAAAACCCATAGTTTGTTACAAATGCCATCAACCTGGACATCTAGCAGCCAATTGTCAATCCAAAAAGCCATCTGTCCATATCAATTATCTGGGAGCAATAGAAGAAGAAGAACGTGAGGAAATGCCGGACTTTACCAAAGATGATGACGACATTGGTACTACTTCAGATACTTTGCCAAGTATGCCAACTCTCCATTCTTTATTAACAATGAAATGTTTTGTGCATGGTAAAGAAAAGACTATTTTACATGATGATGGAAGCACACATGACTTTATTTCTGCATAGTCAAAGAATTGAATTTACAAACTATTTCTACACATTATTGCATCAAGGCTGCATTCCTAGGTACGAGATATAATGGAACACAAGAGGTGCATAATTTAGAAATTAAAATTGGTGAATATACTGAACGAAAAAATTTCTTAGTTGTACCTTTACAGTCTAGTGACATTATCTTAGGAATGCCTTGGCATCATCAATACAATCCTAATATAGATTATTCTACGTATTCAATTAAAATTTATTTTCAAGGAAAACAAATCACATTGCATGGTATGCATGCTTCCAATAATTTTCCACTACTTACTCATACTTAGGCTAAACGTGCATTACGTAAAAGTAGAAAATCTTATTTAATATGGGCGAATGAAATTCAAGCTAACGAAAAACAGATGCATCCTAGGCATACACAATTTCTTGCCCAATTTCAAGATTGTTTTGCTGCTAACACCATATTGGGGAATATGGAAATTTCCCATAACTTTGGGACACATGGTCAAATCTTTGGATTTGTCATAACTTAAACACTATCACTCCAAATCAAGCAGCTTATAGCTCAATAGATTCAATTTTTCAAGCGCTTTCCAATGATAGGTCACATCATATGGTTTTGAGAAACTTACGATCATGTTTTCCACGTGCCACATTTTTAGTATTCAAAAAATAGGAATTGGGAGATTCCCAAACTCACTAATATTGTGTTTGTTGATTTACCACCTGGATTACCACCTTCACGTCCTGAAGATCATAAAATAGATTTAATTCCTGGAACACAACCACCATGTAAAGCACCATATAGACAACCAAATTGAACAGAAAGAAATTCAAAATCAAATAGAATAATTATTTAACAGAGGATTAATTAGACCTAGTAGTTCTCCATTTGGTGCACCTGTCTTATTAGTGAAAAAGAAAAATAATACTTATCGCATGTGCATTGATTATCGTGCCCTAAATAAAATTACTGTTAAGAATAGATATCCAATTCCTAGGGTAGATGATCTTATGGATAAGCTACAAGGATCTACCATATTCAGTAAGATAGATCTTAAATCTGGATACCATCAAGTAAGATTGGACAAATTTGATATATTCAAAACTACATTTAGAACACAATTTAGATACTATGAATTTCTAGTTATGCCTTTCGGTTTAACTAATGCACCAGCCACATTTAGTCGCATGATGAATCGCATATTTCTAAAACATCAGCATTGTGTCATAGTTTTCTTTGATGAGATATTAGTATTCAATAAAAATGAGAATGAGCATTATGAACATTTGTCTTTATTTTTTAAGTTGTTAAAAGACAATCAATTATATGCTAATCCAGAAAAGAGTGAATTCTTCCAAACAGAAATTGAACATCTAGGACATATTATTTCATCAGAAGGTATTAAAGTCGACCCTAAAAAGATAGAAGCAATTTTAAATTGGCCCATACCCAAAAATGTGCATGAATTACGTTCTTTTCTAGGTCTTACTAGCTTTTACAAAAAGTTTGTGAGGAATTTCTCATTACTTGCATTACCTTTAACAAAATTTTTAAAGAAGGGTATTGTGTATAACTGGTCTGACAATCAACAAAAATCCTTTGATTTATTGAAACACGCTTTAACTCATGCTCCTGTATTACAACTACCTGACTTCAATAGACCATTCTTCTTAGTAGTTACTGATGCTAGTGGATCTGGAATAGGAGCCGTCCTTATGCAAGATTCTCATCGCATAGCCTACTCTAGCTGTAAACTCAAACCATCTGAACTTAAATATTCTACCTATGACAAGGAATTGCTAGCTATAGTACAAACCTTACGTCAATGGAAAAATTATTTAATGGGATCTGAATTTATCATTAAAATTGACCAACAAAGCATTAGACATCTCCTTAGTCAACCACAAATATCTGATCGACACATTAAATGGGCCTCTTTTATCCAAAGTTTTCATCCCCTTATACAATATCAACCTGGAAAAGGGAATGTTGTAGCTGATGCTTTAAGTAGAAGACCGAAAATTCAAAATATTTATGTGATATCATTTGATTTCATTATCCCTATGAAAGATACTTATCATCAGGATCCTACTTTTCAAGCTGATTGGAATAAATTAGTTGCAAATAATTGGATTCCTATTGATTCATTGTCTTACAATAATGGATTCATGTTTTATGAAAAAAGATTATGTGCAACAATTCCATTTCGATCATTTGTTTTGCATGAAATTCATTGTCCTCCATATCAAGGTCATAGAGGAATTATATCTACTTTGCGTACATTGATTGAAGATTCTTATTGGCCACACATGGACACTAATGTATATAACTTTGTATCTGAATGTTTAATTTGTCAACGAGTTAAAAGACACCATGGTAAACAATATGGTTTACTAATGCCATTATCTATTCCATCACGATCATGGGAACAAATTTCAATGGATTTTATCACTGGTATGATGCCAAGAGGCATATTCCATAGTGCATTCCGTGAGGTTTTGTGGTGGATTCCGTAAAATTTTATTATTACCAGGGCTCATACACAAAGTGGATTCTTTGTGCGAGAAGTCGATGGGGACGCCTATCCTTTTTGGGCGTTTTGTTAATTTAATGTGTAAGTGGGTGATTCCATAGCGGGTAATTCCGTAAAATACATATTTAAATTAATAAACGTTTATGAGTTTAGAGTGTGCACTCATAATAAATTAAGGTTAGGATTGATTTCTAACCAAATTATTTTTGTAGCTGAAGACTGCTAGGTATTCACTTTTATCGGTTTAATTGTATTATTTTTCTAACAATTATGAATGCTTCTGTTGATGTGTAGAGTGAGCAGAGGTGGCATTGGCATTGGAGGATAGCATGTATTCAAATTATCATCAATTTTTGATGGGCGCGTATCTTAGGCATGGCGCCTATATTTTATCGTGCTTATTTATCAAAGCGCTTGATATTTATTTATTATTTTTGTATGCGCATGGGCGCACGATTTAAATATGTGTATTGGACATTGTATTTGGGTACCACCTGACTTCTTGGGCGCCCGTTAGCTTTAATTCTTTAGTGGCACAAAAGCAAACTCAAAAGCAAAAGCATGCTATTTTGTAAATTGGGCTATTATTTGAGCTTGAAGATGAATAATATATTAAATACATGCTTTGTGGAGCACTCACACAAGGCATGGGGGGAGATTGCACCCAATTGGTCTCTTGTTCATATCATGCAAGCTTTCTTCATTGGTTTTTGTGTAAAAAGTAGAGTTCTTTTGCTCTTGGGGACCTTCTGATGCTCACTACACGCGCATACGGCGTCCGATCTGTGCACCACCCCCTCCCAACTCCCCTAAAACATGGCATGCCCCTTCCACGCCCCCCCAAAAAAACCCTACTCCACCCATGCTCAACTCCCCCACAACTTGGCACCCCCTTTCCCCCTCAAAAGACTCCACTGCACCCAACTCTCCTACAACATGGCTCAAAATCTTTGTCCCCCCTAAGTGAAAAACCTCACTTCTCCCTTTCCAAAAAAACCCCAATCCCCTCAACTCCCCCATGGCATAGTGCACCCTCCCTCTCTTCCACGCCAAAAAACACCCCAAACTCCCCTACAACATGATTTGCCTCCCCAAACCCCACTCCCCCCAACCCCAAAAAAACTTAGCTCCATCCACCACCAGCCAAATCCCCTATGATACGACACATATGTGCCCCCCCAATTATAGGAATGCCAATCTAGTACCCCTCACTCCATCCCACCCCACCACATCATGGCAAACCCCTCCCCCTTTCTCCTTGTATACATAAGGGGAGACATGGTGTCATGGCACACCCCCCACCCCAACCCATCCCACCATGTCATGGCACATCCTTCCCTTCCCCCAACACACACCAACCTGACATCGTATCCCTCGCCCCATCCCACCCCACCATGGTGGCATGGTAAACACCAACCCCCTCCACTAGCATGCCCCACTGGCAAGAATTCACAAAAACCTCGTTCCACAAAGGAAAACCTATGAGGCTTTCATAGAGGATCAATGGCATGCATAGAAGATCTTGTTAATGAGCTTTAACCTCAGCATTTACAGCAAGAAAAAGAATGTGAAAATGTAGGTTGTGCCATTTTTCTTATCTAATCCGAGGGGCAACACAAACTGAAAAATCACAATGATCAACGTGACGGGCATCCAAGCCATCATTGTGTGCCATCTAAAGGTTGTTATCAAGATCTTGTGGAGCATGTGGAGTGCTTAGTATGGCCAATGTAGCAGCAGATGAATGAATACCTCTACTAGCTCAGCACGGTAGGATCACATCAGTGTGCATGTTTCCAAGAGTTGATGTCATGAGCTTCTCAATCATTAATGTTTGTAAAATGACATATGAGACATCATTACATGTTTGAAAATGTCTATGGCCTCAATCACATGCACTTGGACATGCTAATGAGGAGATGAATGCTCAAATCTGAAGGTACAAATTCAGGCAAGGTGCTATCCAAAATTTGACAGCTCATACCTAACACTTGAAGCTTCCTAAATCTTAATTGATACCCAATGGGTCATTGCTATATGTATTGGAGATGTCTTATGGTATGCTAGTTTCAACTTCTTCAAAACATCTATAGCAATTTTATGCTTCCTAAATCTGCTAAGGAAAGCATTCTTAAGTGCATTATATGTAGTAAAATAAGTAGCACCATAAGTATTATACCAATCCATGGCCTTTTCTTTAAAAGTTGCTACAAATTACTGCCTCTTAACTTGATCCCTATACATAGTATTAAAGTTGCTTGCAATCCACCATGTCTCAAATTGAGCCACATGACAATCTAGGTCTTCTCCCTTCTTGCCATAAAATTTTGAAACTTTTATCTTAGGATTGAACGTCTTTTTAGAAATCATTGTGTACTGGTGCTTAGGCTTCTTTAGTGGAGGTAAAGGGTTGAACTTCAAAGACTTTGTATTGAAAGTCTTGTGTTCCACAACAAGATTGTTCTCCCTAGTGCTATATGCTGCAATCTTTCAAATGCATGCTTAGGAGGAGTATCCTAATTTCTCGATAACAATATTGTCTCCTCATCATCTAACAAACTTGGTATACTTGACAAAGTCAAAGAAGTTATTGGAGATACTGTGCATGTTGCAAGGGATTTGTAATTGTTGCAGTACTTGATGTACACGCATCTCCATAAGTATCCATGTAGTTTGAAAATAGTTTTTGATCCAGTGTATCGAATGCTCCCTCTGCTCCACTATCATTATTCACTTCCCCTTTTGCTGGTGGCTATTGCTTTGCCCAGACATCTCTTAGTTTCTTGGATTTTCTCCTAGTCACAATGATATTTGAGTGATATGGGTAATTCTCTGACATATACCCCACAAGACAAGAATAAGACCTTAGATTGCTTGCTTCAAGTAGCTAGTTACTATTTCAAGTCTCTACACAATTTCTAGACTTCTAACATCAAACAAAGACGTTTTTGGCCAAGCTTTAGAACCACAAATGTAGCACAATAAAGGCAAGATTGTGTCATCTTGCTTTTGAAATTATCTTAATGCTTCCTATAGAAACTTCAATTTTTCACCATCAACCCTTGTCATTTTTGTAGGTGTTAACACATAAGTATTAGGAAAGCAATGGCAAGACTAAGAGAAGAATAATATGATCTACACATAGAAAAGCTTTCAAACTGCATATAGGAAAATAGGGTCATTTTTTGACAGAGCTTCAAAATTCTAGCATCAAAACGAGGTGTTTTTTGTTAAACTTCCACACTAGAGGTTCAAGAAAGCATGATAGGATTTCCAAAGCGTTTTAGCCCCAAATCTATGTTGAATGCATAATAGGACTAAACTTCCTCATACAAGAATAGAGTAAACTATATCAGGCAGTGTAGAAAATACATAATACCTAATCAAGAAACTAGTAGGAAACTCAAAAATAATGACATAGAAACATGAGAACGCATACTTCAACATTAATACTCACTAAATCAAATACATAAACTAGAGAATATGTTGGAAAAGTGCATAAACAGATATATGAATCATGGCACCCACTGTCATATTATATTGCTAAGTAAGAAACTCCATCATACAACTGGTCGTGATCAAGAATGATAATCCATATGTGAAAAAGATACACAATACCACTTCAGGTCATGTTTTACAACTACCTACAAAAACTACACTTCATGAGGCATACAACTTCATAAGACATTTAAATACTACTTTGCACATAGAAGTACTATGACTAAGGTTCCAAAACCATGCTAAGGCCAAACGTGGTGCATCAGGCCAACATCTAACAAGCATTCTAAAATCTTTAGGTGAATAGGAATACAATAAGCTACATCCAAAGGCTTTAAAAATAATTAAAAATAAGAGTGTTTGGGTCTCTATTACTCATAAGAAGAAAAAGAAGGAAGCAAGGGGTTTGATAAGCAAGAGGCTTTAGAAAGAAAGGGGTTTATAGTGGTCTATACCTCCTAGCATTTCGGATTATTTGATTTTTCTTTTGTCTTTTGTCTTTGAGTTTTTCATTTGAGCTTTTGGCATAGGCTATTTGGACCTCTTGGAGTTGACGGTATAGGATAGAAGAGGGAGAACAAGAAGAGGCTTGCTATTCATAGGAAGATAAAAGAGACAAAAGGAGGAATTGGGGTCTTGTCCACACCACCTACTACAAACAAGCAAGTATAGCTCTTGCAATATCTCTTTGTTGGGTGATTCAATTATTTGATTTCCATGTATAAATTTTCTCTCCTCTATCCTCTATCTTACCACACTACATAAGGAGCCACAAGGTTAAAGCAAAGTGTTGAGTCTAAAGTATAAAGGCTTTCTCTTCTTCTCCTAATCATTAAACCTAGCCCAAAGGCAAAATACCTTATATTATTCCTTAGAAAACCATTTGCCTAAGAGACCTTGGACAAAGGCCAATAATATTCTCTTTCTCTTCCTCTATTTGATAGGCAGGAAAAAAGGATGAATATGGCTATAACTTCTCTTTATAAGGAGGTAGGTAAGATGGAGTGAGAGTAGGCCAAATGTAGAAAAGAGATAGGTGGAGAAGTAGGTGAAGAAGATCAAGAAAGAATATTATCACTTAATCATGTGCTAATCACCAAATCTTGCTACTAAGCATGAGTGACCAATAATAACATAATAATGAACTACGTGTGTACAAGCCTAGAACATATGGCTATGATATTATGTAGGAATTTTAGTGTTTCAACATGATCATGAGCTTGAAGACATGGTTATGATGATGGTACCATAGAGTTCTCATGAATATGTGTGTGTGAGAATGTGTCTGCGGAGAGAAACGAGACATCAAGAGAGACAAGCTAGATGCAAAGTCAAAATGTATTCATATTGATACATCCATATGTTTTTTTGTATTATAATGAGAATGAGCCTCTTATATAGATTGAGGCAAGTGGCTTGCTTACATCATTAGTGATGTCATGGTCCAACTACTTTTCTCAAAATTATCTAAATATATCTCCCCCTTTTTCCACCAACTAGATGAGGATTTAGATGAGCCTTTTAGAGAGGCATATTTCAACATTTGGCCAAAAAGGTCAAACTTGGTTCACTAGCCTAGAAAATACTAAAAACACAATAATTTTAGTGTCCTTAAGGACCTTTTTATCTCAATAAATTCTTGAAATAAAAATATCCAAACAATTTGATCTTCAAATTGATGAATATAAGTCAAAATGATAAGGAAGAAATCTATGATTATGTCATCCACACATTCTAAAGTCTCCATAAGGGGATTTCAATAGCCAAATGACCCACTCAAAAATTAGTCTCCATTGTATTCATTAACAAAATTTGAAGTGAGCAACTTAGGAACCTTATAAAGTGCTAATAAGCAATTTGAGTCTACAAAGAGACATTCTAGCCAATGTTTTCAAAGAGGTGATTCATGTTGACAACATGCCAAAGGAGAGGATACTAAAGACATTCACCTAGCAGACATCATGCAAGAGATCCACAATCCACAATGAGAAGCTTACCTCTGATATTCAAGTCAAGGGGCAGGGCATGGACTTCACACAAGAAATGGCAAGCCTTAAGTTGGATCTTACTAAGCTTCAACACGCATTAAGATGGACCACATGACTAGATATTGAGTGCATCCATTGTGGTAGAAACCATCTCCTATGGGAGTGCCCTAATCCATGACTCTGCACATGCACAAATTGTGAAATGTTTGGACATGAAGCCTTTCATTGGCAACTACCTAGGATATTTCCATATCCTTAGCCCTATCCTCAATCATTCTATCCAAAGATCAGATATCTCAACTATGAAAGAGAAGCTTTGCTAGCATGGCTAGAATGCAATGAATAGATGCATGTAGTCCCTAGGGCATATTTTAATTCAACATGAATACCCACACAACCTTAGACCCATCATCATGGTCCTCTTGTGCACTATGTGGAAGAAGTGACTAGAAGAATAAACACTCTTGAATCTTTACATCACTTGTGACACAGATGAACTAACTTAGACACATCATCCATAGGTAAAAATAACCAAAAGAAAGGGAATAAAATAGCTTATATAAAATTTATACTTAAAATTAACAATTCTTCAATTCTATAACTAATGGGAGGCAAGTTCCTAATGCAAATGGAGAAACATCTACCCCAAAAAGGAAGAAAAAATAAGTGTGAAAAGTATAGACCAATATACGAAAATAGTAGATCGGGTTAGAAGCTAGGTGAGAGAGACACACTTGCATCTCTAGGATACAAAAATGATAACATAACATGAATTTCATGACTTGAGTGTGTATCTATCCATTTCTCCCAGTTACATTGGGAGGAAAGAAAACCAAATGCCCAAGGTGTCTCATCAAGAGTCAAGAGACACTACATTTGAGCACTAAGCCAAGTGATGAGTACTAGCAAAAGAGCATTAGTGGATATGAGCAAGGAAAATCATGTGCTAGCTTGCTTGCCACATTAATCTGAACCCCAATCTCCCTATCATTAGGATAGTTGAGCTGAAGCAAAGTCTTATGCTTTGGGAAGCATAAGACTTATGCTTTGGGAAGCATTGAAGAAATAGATAAGGAAACCAATGCCAACACAAATAGAAATCATGTAGGGACACAATGTTGTTATGCATATACCTAGCTTAACCTTGAACCCACATTAGAAGTCAACATCTTTTGGGAGGAAAAAAAGATGGATATAGTTCTCCCAGCTATTGCACTAGGAAATATAACCCAAAATGGAATTGTTGACATTGGGTAAGGAGATAGCATCCTCAACCATATAGTTTTGCAAGCTTGGGATAACTGATCTATGGAAATTGCCTAGTTTAATGCTACATTGGCCAAATGGAACAAAGGTAAGTCATTTTAGGATATTGAAAGACCAACCAGTCAAGATTGTGGGAACTCGATTCTCAATGAACTTCATTGTCATGTGAAGGCATGTGATTATGATAGCTTGCTTGATTGGCCATTAGGGGAGTTTTGAGGTCTCGAAAATGCCCTGTAAGAGATCCTAGAGAGAGAAAACAATTTACGAAATAAAATCATTTTATAGAATTTTTAAAAGGTTTATATTTTGGTAAGTTAAAATATCAAAATTCGTTAATAAGTCATTGTCGTGATATTCTCGTGGTCACATCAAACCTAGAAATCTAGGTCGCCATAAAGTTGGCAAGGTTGCCATAATGAAGATCTTACCTCTCCTCATTAAAGTGAAAAGTAATATTCAATTTGAATTTTGGTGGATACTCGATTGCCTCCCTCCATCGTTTCTCCATCGTTTCTCTCTTCTTTTTTTCTCCTCCTTATTAGTCTCTTCTTTGTTTTCGTTCTTGCTTCTAATCATATCCTTAGCTATGGATCAATCACCCAATGATCTCTGTAACTCAGCTATGGATCAATCATCTAATGATCTCTGTAGCTCTCATAAAAGACCTCTCTATCATCTTCATATTGAGTTGGACAGTGAGTATGAACCGATAAGAAAGAGAACAAAATCTATCACGGTTACAGAGTCTATGAAACATATACTGAGGTTTGAAGGAAAGAAGAATATTGATCTTTGGTTAGATGGAAAGCTATATCCCAAAGATCCTAGCAGAAATAGCACTCCTCCTTTCTATAATAGCTCGTCATTAATGAGGTTTATTGGCGATGGCTACAATGGATTTTTAGGTTATACACTTAATCTTGTTGCAGAAAAGGATATCCTTGGACTAGAGAATCATCTTTTGATGAAACACAATATAGAGTTGTTGCAGAAGCTAGAGGATTGTCAACAAAAAATTCATTCATTGGAAAAGCGTATCAAAGCTTATCAACAAAAGCAAACTTTATTAGGCCTTCGAAATCGACAAAGAGCTCTTAAAAATATTGAGAATCTCAAACGAGGAGGAGGAGGCTGTGGTAAAAGAATCCAAGCAGCAAGGTATATTTTTTTTCACTTGAAAAATCTTAAATATGGCTTTATTTAAACTACTTGCATTGATTTGTGATGTTAATTTTGCTTAGATCTCTTCTACAACCAAATGCAAGTGAAAGAGATTCTTTAAAAGCAGCTCAGTTTTATTATCATCTTCTTCCTTCAGTGGTTTCAAAGGATATTTTGGAGAAGAAGAAATTTAAAAAGGCAAAGAAACAATGCTTGGAGTCATTTGTGAAGGATCATTCTTTGGATTCTGAGTTAGTACAGAAGACACTGGATAGTATTGGTATCAGTCGAGATGCTTATATGCAACTTTTCCAACTTTTACAATCAAATATGAAGCAAGGACAGGTACACAATTGCATACTTCCGAAACCATTTGTGGTTAGGACTATCAGACAGAGAGTTAATAACAAAGTGATGGAGATTCTAGGTGAGCCTTTTCATATCAAGGCTAGCTTCAAGGGCAAGAAAAAGGAGGTTACATTCAATGAATTTAACAATATTTTCCTTGACTTGCCCACCCTACAATGCTTAATGATCAAATTTTATGACTTGTCAGTAGTTGAGGCACAGGGAGTGGCTAGATTTGTGATTAAACTTGATGAAAGTGAGATTCTGAAATGTAAAAAATTGGAGAGAATCTCTATCACCTTGATGAATAGAGCACTTTCGTCAAGTCATTGCAATCACTCAACATCATTTAGTGTTCAATCTGAATATAACATCTGGTGGCTAGGAGCATTTGAGGTAGATACTGAGAATTTTGATATACTATATTGGGTTTTTCATCAAACATCAATACCTAATGTTATTCAAAGGCAACAAGCAGGAGAAGAGCTATTTGTTGAAGGATTAGGGAACTACAGGATTGAGTGGCACATAGCTGGTGACCTAAAGACACTCAAATGTATGTATAATGTATCAAAGGGAGCTAACTCGAGATCTCCTTGCTTATACTGCATGTCACCAGCTGTAGAGTTAAACTCAAGCAATTGGAATAGAGCTCCCTCTAGGCACAATAAGGATCCACAGTTTAAACCAGTCTTGGACATTCCTTTAGCGAATGCCCATATTTGTACACTTCATGCACTTTGCAGGATAATCGAAAAGCTTGTTCATCTCTATATAGGATTTGCATGGAAGTTGAAGCCATTATCAACTAGAACAGATGCTATAACAAAGGTTGAAAAAGTTCTCTCTGCAATTGGTTTGCATGGTGGCAATGTTGTTATTGAACCAGATCTTCAAAAGTCTAAGGATGGTAATTGTGTCCCAAAAAAACCATCTATTGGTGGAGTGAAGGCTAGAAGGTTTCTAGGCTTTCATGGGAGACTTGGCAAGATAAACTCGAGAAATGGTGGCTCAACTATTAAATTTAATCAGTGGAAATCCCTACATAATGCAGTTAAGGATCACACTGATAATGGACAAGCTCGAAATAGAAAAGCTAAAGTTTGGGAAACACTAGACAAAGTGTTTTTTTATTGTGATAAGACTGAATGGAATGACGATGATCTCAAAGACTTTAAAAACCAATTGAACCTTTTCAAAAAGGCGATGACAGAAGCTTGGGGTGATCAACACTTTACTCACTATATGGTAAGAAGTTTGTATATGTTTGTTTCTTCATTGTCGAACTCATATAATGTTTTTTAATAACTTTCCTTATTTGTTGACTATGCAGCATATTCTATACAACCATGCTCCATACTTTATTAAACAATATGGATCTCTATCTATCTGGTCAACCCAAGGTATGGAAAAATCACATTATCAAGCAAGAACAAAATATTTCAGACATACAAGACATGGAGGTGGAAGACACAAAGCCAACAGTTTATTAGAGGTCTTTCAATGGTTCTATCGACAAATTTGGCATAAATTCAAGCTTAAAGATACAACCACATCAAGCAATACATCATCTTTAGCAAGGACTATACAAATTGTTACCCAAAGAAGAAAAGATAGATATTTAAATTCTTGCGCAAAGCAAAGATTTACAGAATGGTTACAAACCAAACAAAGAGTTGGGAAAAGATGGGTTTCAAGAAACCCTTAATCTTTGGCATCTTCTAGTCTGATTGTGTTGCAGAAGAGTCCTTAGTTTCAGGCACCTCAACAGGGCCTTCAGTGGAGTCCTTGGTTTCAGGTAGCTCGACAGGGCCTCTAGAGGAATCTTTTGTTTCATCCCACTCAATAAGACCTCTGTATTTCAAAAACTCTTGTTTTCGATAGCCCGGAAGAAGCTTCAAATTCTTACTATCTCCTACATAAGAGAGCAAATAGGAGCCAAGAACTCCAAAATATCCAGCTCTAGAACCACTGTATCCAGGCATAAAGCCAAAAACTCTTATGGCTTCTTCCTTCTCCACCAAAATGATCTTGTCCAAACCTCTGCTGAAAACTTGAGATCCAATAACCTTTGAGATAGCTCTCAAAGCCATCATTGGTAGACTTGGAGAGCTTGACAATCTACTATGATATATTACAATTGTTTGATTGTTTAAGTTTCCAATATAATGGCCAAGGCTTTGATTTTTTCCAAGCTTCATTGGCCTAGAGCCCTTGGCCCTTCCAAGAAAGTTGTCCAGATCTTCAATCTCAATCTATAGAACAAACCACAACAGTACAAGATATAAGATATTTATCTATAATGCATAATAAAGTCTAACATAAACTCAATGGGTAACTTCGAATTATATTTCATACCTTAGGGTGTTCATCTTCTTCAAGAAGACTATCATCATAAAGATTTATTGAACTCTTGGGCTTCTCATCTGATGGTGACTTCAATCTCTCTTCATACCCTACATCATCAATATGAAGTTTCTTCTGGACTTGCAAGAACTCTTCTTCTGTAGGTAGCCCCCCCTTTTCGTATTCTATGATCTGATTAATACATGTATGTAAGGCTATAGAGCTATCTTGGAAATTCTCTCCCTCAACATCAAGACTTGCTAGTGGTTCTTGTTCATAACCTATAAAATTCATGTCATTTTTGCCCCAACCTGCAAGGATTGCTAAGCAATAATCTTCTCTAAGATCAAAAAGATGTTGAATATCATTTAGCAACACATATCTCTTCTTGTTGATAAGATAAGTGGGAAATGTTGGAACACAGGCAAGAGGACCTTCTTCATCAACCTGTGCACTTGGCTCAATCTCCTTTTCTTCCACCATTGTGATATTGTCACTCTTGAATAAACCTACATCAAAACCTTGGACAAGTTGATTCTCAACATCTTCTTGGAACATCTCCTCCTTCTCTTCGACCTCCTTATCCATACTTGCAATATCCTCTAGCTTTCTCTGTTGGTCTATATCTGGAGAAGAATTTTCCATGTACTGAAGATACACAATAAATCCAACGTCCTTGTGGATTAGAAGGCATTGGTGTTGATACCTGTGGAAAGGGCAACATGTTTCTTTCTTTCTGAATTCCTCATCAATGAGGTTGAACCTGCCGAGCAAAGTTGACCTGGATGTATTGGTGGCTCCCATGACATCACTATAATGAACAAATCCATTGACTTCCAAACCTTGCACATGTCTATCATAAAAACATCTGTACTCCTTAAGTTTATCATCAAGATCCTCTAATAACTCCTTCAAATCAAAAGGAACATTGAAAATTTCCCTGATATAGCAAAACTTGGAAGAATTTCCAGTGATGTGTAAAAAATCAAAGAGCCTATCATCAGATGTCTCAATTATCTCCTCCTCATCCATTCCTTCCAGAGATAGCTTCCTCTTTGTCATTTTGACCAGAAAAATATTTATCCCTGAAAAAAAAAGCAGAAAAGAACCAATATCCAATAAAACAAGATGATATCATGGAAAAAGGCCCCAACATTGATTTTCCAAGACAAAAAAATCAAAACAGGAGAATTTTTTTAGTTGACCGGTGAAACGCGAAAATTCAAGTGTGTAAGGCAAATGCCTGTGAAGGAATCGCGTTTCATCAGACACTAGCTTGAAGACAAAAATTATTCTAAAATGTGGCCGGTGAAACGCGATACTAAGAAAAATATCATCAACAGAGACATTGTCTCGCGTTTTATTTGTCAAAAATTGCAAATGAAGAAAAGAAACATGAACAATAAATAAATTCTATGGAAACACACAAATTGATGATATAATCATTTTTGGAAAAGATATGCTGCATTTGAAAGATAGAAAGCACATAACATCTTTAATTGTTTAAGTGTTATAAAACATTCTTTCTATATTAATCAAATTTATTTTGTTAAAATGCTTGTAATAAAAAAAATTGTTACCTATCAAAGATTGTTGAACTGCTCTCCACACAGGATGCAAGGACCTTGAAGGGAAGTCGAGACGAAATTTTGGCAGAGAAGAAGACAATGTCGGAGAAATGGGTTTGAAATGCTTTTATATCGACCGTTAAGCATGTGGTGATAGTTCCAACGAAAAAGTTTGTGTAATAATGGAAATACACGTGTGTGACTTAACACAGCGTAATAAACTCCTCAGAAGACGTGCGCATTCTCTTTTTCCAAAAATACGTTTTACGTGTGTTAAATAACCCTTTTCCAAGTAAATAAAAAGTTCCGATAAGCGAGGGTACGTCACACGTGTGTTATTAACACTTTGCGAAGAACGTTGAGTCCATGCAAATTCACCGCCTTCAGCTTTCATCGCATTTCATCGCTACTCCATCTTTGTTTTTGGTGTTCCTTCCAGTCTCCACCCATTTCCTTCCAATCTCCAAGCATTTCACTGCTTCCCCAACAAAGCAAACCTTCAAGCATATTGTCATCTTTAGGCTGAAATTGTGAAGAACAAGCTAAGAAGAAGGTATGGTTTCTGCATCTTGCTTTTCAATAACAAGCTCCATTCAATGCATTGTTTCGATATTTTTCCTTAATCCTTTATGTTATTATTAGCTCATGACCACTACAAAAGAATTTTTTCCACAGTGAAAGCATTCCTTAATATTGTGGATATTTAAGAAAATCTTACTGTGATCTGCATGAGCTATCTGAAATCCATGCTGCTGTAAATAATTACTTATCTGAGAATTCCATGCTCTCGGTGACTGTTTCTTTCCTCCCTAATTCTTTGGGTATTTTAAGTAATCTTAAAAGCTTTCCTTGGTCAATTTTTATGCTATTCATGAGCTGTCCGGTGAAACGCGAAAATAAGGTACTTCAAGCAGGTTTCCTGGCTTAAATTCGCGTTTCACTGGACACAATGGACAACAAGTCCGGTGAAACGCGAAAAGAAGCAGCTGCAAGGAGGCCCCCCTGCTTGACACTCGCGTTTCACTAGACAGCTCGAGAAAAATTCAGCTGATACGAGAAAACGCCATGCAGCATAGATAACTCTTGTCTGGGACTTGCGTTTTGCTTTACATGCTGGAGAATAAGTAACATATGTTTTTTTGGCAGATGGCTAGGACTAAGGCAACAGCAAGAAAACAGAAGATTGATCCTAGGGATTTAGCATCAAAGATTCATCAGTCTTCAAAGCCTCAGAAGCTGTCTAGAAAGTCAAAGCCAAGGAGAAGGTTTTCTCAAAATGTCAGGTGTCTAAGGGAGATTAGGAAGGCAGTAAATGCTCTTGACAATGCAATTCCAAAGTTGTCTTTTCAGAGGCTTGTCAGGGAAATTTGTGACAGATATAGTTTGGATAGTTTCAGATGGACAAGAACAGCTCTTAATTGTATACAAGAAGCCACAGAGGATTTTCTAATTGAGTTTTTCCAAGATGCCTACATTTGTGCTGCTCATGCTCATAGGCTCACACTCATGGACAAGGACATGGTAATTCTTAGGAGGCTAAGATATAGATTTTCAAAGGTCCTTGAGCCAATTCCCCTCACTGATATGAAGACATTTAATATCCTTAATGTGCCCCCAGCTAGAAGAAAGAAAGATGATTCTGGTGTCAGGGTTGAGGATGTCACCCATGAGAAGGATACAAGGCAACATGAAAAAGAGGAGAAGGCTAAAGAGGAACAAGCAGATAAATGGAGAGAGTATAGGAGGCAAAGGGTTGAAGAAAGGGAAATAGAGCAACTAGAGTCCTTTGAAAATGAGCTAGCCACCCTTCTTGAAGCAACTAATCCAAAAGGATTCAGTGTGTTTTGTTTCTTACCTGGTGACTTAGGCAAAAGAACTGAGGTTATCTCCTTTGATGCTGCATGTGTTCAGATTCTTAAGGATAAAAGAAGAGAAGTAAATGACAGTCTTATTCTTGCTGGCCTAAGGTATGTCCATCCATAATTACTTATACTTTTTGATATTTTTTTAGCAATAAGATTTTTCTTGTTTATACTCACTATTTCTATGCCTTTTCTAGGTGTATAATGCATGAGTTTCCTTTGGATATACAACAAAAAATTGAGGTTTTTGATCCATCTATCTCATTCTTTATGAGGAATGAGCTTGATGCAAGTTTTATTGAGCACTGGCTCAATTTGATTGACTTCGATACTTTGGAGCTGCTTATAATTCCATATAATGAAAAGTAAGTGATTCAATATTCTATTAGAGTTTTTGAGATTTTATCCTACTAATTTGTTGAGATATGATTGCTTTTAGTTCTCATTGGAGCTTGATTGCAATAGACCTTGTGGATAAGCAATGCTTTTTAATCAACTCTATGAAAGGAAGCCATGGAAATGCTAAATTGTAAGTTATATTATCCAAGGGCTCCTTGATATTTCAATTCTTTTTTTTGTAAGTACTCTAAATTTCAACATATTTTATATACAGAGGTGCCAAAAGATTAATTGAAGAGCTAGAGAAAAGACCCCCTATGCCATCTGATTTGCTTGCAACAATGCAATATAGACAAGTTGCAGTAAGTTATTCATTAAAATAATTGAAACATGAGTTTGTTCTATGAACTACCATTCGTCCTCTTTATAGTTTTACTTTGTGTTGGTGGTTGCAGTGTCCCCATCAGGATGATAGCCATTCTTGTGGCTGGAGGGTGATTGCAAATGCTAGAAGAATGGTTAACTTTGTTTATCTTAATGATGATAAACATGTAAAGGTAATATGAAAGATGCTAAACTTTAAGATAGATATTAATTGAAAATAGTCCATTGATGATAAAAATATAGTCTATTGTAAGAACAATAATGAACTAAAACTCTTTTTTCTATAAATGTGTGACAGTTTTCGAAGGATTGCTATACATCTGAGCATATTTGGTACATCAGAGCAAAGCTCTTGAAGTATATGATAATCAATTGTATACAACCAACAACAGAGATTGGTGGGGATTTGCACCATGAAGGAGATGTGGTGCCTATAACCACGGAAGGCAAATCCACAGCTTCAACACCTTCTATACCCAAGACATCAAAGAAAGGCAAAAGGACTCCTAGAAAGGATAGTTCTCCAAAAAAGAAATAGCTTTGCCATATCGCCTTGTAGGCCTTCATATATAGAAATTTGCCCTTCAGCCCTTGTATATCTCATAGAGATGGCAGATAGACATCTGCTACAAAATTTGTACATGTATTTTATATTGATAGTAAAGATATCTTTTCTTGAATGTCATTGCAGTGTATTTTATTTTCTCTCCTTTTCGATATCTGCAAAAAATAAATTACAAATGTTTGTTAGTTAGAAAGTGAGATCTTGATATACATCTAAGTAGATATAATATGATGTGAAAACTTACTCGTTTCTTGTCAAGTTGGAATACAAAGGAGCATGGTAGTTCAATGTCTTCATTTTGTAAATCCATCCTCACTTGATGTAGCGTACATGATTTTCTGATCTTTAAGATTGCAATAATATACTCGTTGAACCAAATATCAAGATCCACAATAGGATCCTTGCTGAAATCATTAAGATTCTGGTCTAAAGCAACTAGACTACTACCAACAAAATGCCATCGACTATAGTAAAAGCTAAGGATAAAATTTTGAGTAGCAATCATATATTTACAAGCTATAGAGTCTTGATCTATCTTACATATAATTTTTCCTTCTGTCCTTGTATCCCATCCTTCATCAACAAATTGTATGATATGATCATATGTTAGTCTCTTCACTGAAAGCATGGTTTTTGTTATTCTTATCTCCATATTAGAGAAGAAATCAATAAATATATTAATAGGCATAAATAAAGTAACTTTGCTTAGCCTACTTGAGATATTAGATTTTAGTGCTTTCTGGATCTCAGAAAATATCTTACATCTATAGCCCTCACTAGTAGCTGGACTTGGCAAAGGCCACTCAAAGCTTGAAAAATCTGGCAAAGGAAGGAGTTTTATTGATCCCCATTGGCAACACCGCATAGGAATAACATAAGAATGGTCATAAAAGAATATTCCATTCTCTGCAAGCTCTGTCTTCTTTCTACCTCTATACATTTCTTCTCCAATTGAACCATGTATAACATCAATAACATCAATAATAGATTCCACTGGTTGCCATTCCTCAAGATTAGAGGGATAGACATCTACAAGACAAACAAATATTATAATGGAAAAACCTAAACCATGTTTAAGAAAGGAAAAACTTTAAGAATCAAATTCTTACAATTTGGTCTATGCATTGGAAGCTTTGAAGATCCAGGTTTCAAACACAGCTCTCTATGCATGAACACATGTTGCACTAGTACCTCTTTGATACTATTCTTATTTGCTCCAAGCTTAAAATCTCGGATTCTGCCCTTCCAAGCAGAGATAAACGAGCTCTCATGTCTTTGCCTTTTTCCACGTTTTGCTTGTTGCATGGTGATCCAACTACCTTTGCTAATGATAGTAGGAATCCATCTTCCATCAGTTTGGAATGAGTTAAACACTGATATGGATGTGATTTGGGAGCTTGGACGCCTTGTTGAAGGTCGAATTTCTGTATCCATGGTAGAAGAGAGAGATACATGCACACAGAGAGAGAGAGAGAGAGAGAGAGAGAGAGAGAGAGAGAGAGAGAGAGAGAGAGAGAGAGAGAGAGAGAGAGAGAGAGAGAGAGAGGACTAGGCTATCATAACGGAGGGAAAAACAATAGAGGAATAAAAGAAACGAGGGAAAAAACTGAGCGCCATGCTTTTCACCAATTTGAATTTCGATTACATCAGTCATTATCATTAATCTAGAAACATCATTAAATAAAAGTAGCCGAGACTCTATGCCATTAATGCAAAATATGTCATAATCACGAATATAAGAGACTAAAAATACATAATAAAAATACAAATTCGTAATATTATCATATTTATATATTTTTGTAAAATGATTTTTTATTTTTTTTAAATTAGAAGTTCCGTTACGGAGGCTTTGCTCTTATTGGTCTAGAGCACTCTCTCTCCACATCCTAAAAGGCATTTTCGAGACCTCAAAACTCAAAATGATCGACTATGACATTGACGGGCACACAATAGAGAAAACTATCATTGACTCTAAACCTAGAGAAACATGTACATTGACTATCAATCGGATAGTCAAAATGGAGTGTGATAGAACCTGACTAGAATTTCTCCAAGTATAGTGGATTATGCGCAACATGAGTCAACTAAGAATATCTAGTTGCATTTTTTGACGTAGGAATCGAATTCAAGTAGTGAATGTTGGGGCAAACACCCTCATGCAGTGAAAAAAGTGACTTTAACTCTAAATCCAAGGTCAATTCTAGTGATGCACAAAAGGGGATCTCCCAATCTCCCCATGGTACAAAATATTAAAGGAGGAAAGTTAAAAACTAGTTAGATATTGAACAATAGAAGAAACCCCAAGACCTCCCTAAAGGCTTCACTAAGTTTTAAGAAAGGAGATTGAATCGTGGTGTTTCTAGCATCTAAGCATCAAGGATAGATGAACAAACCAATAGAGGGACCCACCAAGGTAAAGGAAGTCAATCTAGCCAAAGAGAGCTAAAAATATTGACCCATCTTTTTAATTGATGATCTTACTAGAGGATGAGGAAACAAATCTTGTGAATTTCTTGATAAAATTTAGAGTTGTGTTCACGTGATCCATAGAAGAGCTCAAAGGAATAGATCCTAGCATCATCACCCATAAACATTCCCATGGTCTTAGATGTGGTGCTAGTAAAATAATGTGCATATGCCATGAATCCAAAATACATGACATATTATCAAAGAGGAAATGGAAAAACTCCTGAACTCAAGATTCAATTATGAAATTAAGCATACGGAAAGGGTTTCACCCATCATCATCATTCTAAAGTAAAGTGGAAAATCTGAGTGTATATGAACTACAAAAAGGCTAATGCAGCATCAAAGAGGGACAATTATCCACAACCCTACATAGAGCACACATTGGAAAGAGTTGTAAAAAAGAAGGCTTGCAACTTTCTCTACAAATGTTCAAGCCACAATCATGTGCAAGCTCATTTGAAAATAAGACACAAAACAATACTCACCCATTGAATGGGACATGTTTTCATACATAGTGATACCCTCTACTTTGACCTCACTTTGACTAATGCTCCTACCATTTCTCAATGGCTCATGTGTTATAAGATCTTCAAGGACATGCCATATAAATGGCTAGAAGTTTTTGTAGACAATCTTTATGTATACACCACTAGGAAGAGCATCTTGAAAAGCTTCTAGTAGCCTTTGAATGATATAGACAATATGGTCTCTCTCTAAACACCTTAAAGTGCCAATTCTAGGTAAAGTATGGTTGTATCTTAGGGCATGTAGTTTCTAAGAACAACATTTCAACTAACTTCTCAAAGGTTAGGGCTGTTGTCAATTTTTCATTACCAATAAACTATAGTTAAATATATTCTTAGCCATATGGGATATTATGGATTATTTGTGCTAAACTCATGGTAATTTCTTGATCTCTGTAAAAGATATTGATTATTCCTCTTGAGTGGACCAAAGAATGATTATAATAAACACTAATATTACATGCCCCAAATTGGAATGTCACCTTCCATGTGTACATTAATTCTTTGAAGTTTGTCATGGGAATAGTACTATGCTAGCATATGGAGAAAAACTTGGACTACCTCTTGAGATTTGCTAGTCGATAGCTCACGGATACACAAAGGAACTACTCCACCACTAAGAGGGAAGGATTGGTGATTGTATTTTCTATGATGAAGTTCCACCACTCTTTATTAGCTACAATGTTCATTTTCTTTGTGGACTATTAGGCTTTTGTATACTTCGTGAATAAACCATGTGCTACAAGACGCATAATTCAATGGTTGCTACTTTTACTCAAATTCAATTTATTAATGGTTACGAGAAAAGGAAAACAACACTATATGTGTGATCACTTGTCTTAGATATCCAATAGACTGCTTGTAAGGAGGGCATTCTAAATTATCTTCTTGAGATGCACATGCTTAACATATCAAGGAAAAAAGATCTTTATATAGAAAATATCACCCCTTATTGGCTTGATGACATTGTCTAAGTATTAGAAAAAGAAATACATGATCTCCCAATATAAAATTCTTTGCTTTGTCAACTCATACTCAAAGCCAAACCCTATCAATTTGTCAACAAATGAAGAGCACATGAAAAGCATGAAGACAAGAAGTAAAGCGAAGGATAGAAAAAGCTACAATTTTTTAGGATCCATACATTCCACACAAGAACTTCATGGAGAATTTTTACTAAAAGAATATGAAAATTCAATTCATCCTTTTCTTTTGAAGTTCAACTCCTATTTTGATCTTTCATTCACCTATTTCGATTGTTCATTCACCTTCCACTATACCCCCTCCCCCTTGGAAATTATGAAAATCCTTTGTAGGATTGTGGAAATAAAGGTGTAAGGACCTTCAATGCATCTTTGGTGTGCCTCAATGTTTCAAAAAACATTCATAAAAGGTTAGGTTATACTCTAGTGTCACATGAAAGTCCATATCATGTCTCCACGTGTGATATAAGTCAATACATCGATCAAGAGGTCACCTAAGTTGATTAAGCTTGCAATGTGGAGTTCCTCCTCTTTTAGGATCCAAGTATGGATGTAGCATGATATTTTCTTCTAATGTCTGATTCTTTATCATTGCTAATACCCTAAATGAAGTTGGGGCCACATATGTTTGGTCATACTCAAAAGTCTTGATGGCATGTTGTTGCTCTACATTGGTCATGATTTAATAACACTCTTATTCCCATTGAATGCACAAATTATACCACTTACATAAGAAATTGGACTCATAGTCAACTAATCGTTAGAGCTCAGCAAGTTCTTATGGTAGAATAGGAATTTGCTCGTCTTGAAGGATGTGATTAAGCATTGAATTAAGGAAAGTTCTCTTGAAATTCCATTGGTGATCAACTCTTCTACAATGGTGGAGGCCTTTGTGAAGATGAATTTTTATTCTTCCCAAGAACATGGCAAGGAATGTACCCGTCAAGTAGGCCTAGGTCCAAGTTTTCATAACTTCTAGTAAAAAATGTGAAAGTTGAGTCCAATCATCGAATGCATGTTACCAAGCCTTCCATGTGTTTATGGCCATGTTGGAAGCCAATTCAAGAATAGATCATCTTTGTTGTGAGACTGCTATTCTCAAGCTTAGAACAAAGAATTGGTAAACTTGCTTCAAATCCATACTTGCCTTGAATCATTAGGTGCGGGTAGAGCCAAAGGGGCTCGAGCCTCTTCCAAAGTTAGGCTACACAACTCCTAGATAGTATGATTGAGCTTATGGTTGCTAGTATGGTAGCCATCTTGGCAATTAGCAATGCATAGTGTCATGAAAAAATCTTCCACAATTGGCACAAGGAAGTGACCTCTAGTTGGGACACTCAGATGGTAGGTGGTTCCCTCCACAATGCACACACTGCACATGTGAGGTCACAGTGGCCTTCACAATGATTCATGTAGTCTCGTCAACTCTGACTTTAGATTAGCTATTGCTTGGGTTTGGTCAATATTCTTTCTTGTATCTTGCTCACTAGGGACTAATCGTTTGTCAAGTGTTGTGGTTTTCTTGCAATCTCTAAACATGTTATTCTCTTATTGTGTAGCCCTAGTGCTTCTCTCTCTAAGCAAGCTATCCACTCATATAGGCTCCTCAAAGACTCTTGCTAGCATATCCCTTTGTAGGTTTGAGTTGCTCGCTAAGGCCTTTGAGAGTTCTTCATTGTAAATCGTGTTGATGAATACAATGGAGATCTCTCTCTCATTGGATCACTCACCTTTGCAAGTATCCTCTTGTAGAGACTCGCTACGTGAGTGATGTACTCTCATATGTCCTCTTTGTCTTTTTGGCTGACATTCATAATCTTAATGATGATGTTATCAGAATATCCTACCTCTAAGAATCTCTTGATGAAGAGATCCTTTAGATTGTTGAAATTATTGTGTTTAGCATTATCTAGATTGGTAAACTAATTTTATCCCTTATCTCCTAAGCAAAGGTTGAATGCTTATGCCCATTGAGCAGGGTCCATGGGGTTATTAACCTTGCACACCTACTCAAACTGCTCAACAAAGGTATAGGGTTCATTTCCTACTTGATATTTGTCAAGTTTCTTGGCAACTATGGGTATCTTTGTTTGGCTCCTCGTATTTGGAATGACTCCCAGCTAGCAATGATACTGTCAAGGCTACTCCACTTTGTTTGGCTCCTCGTATTTGGAATGACTCCCAGCCCAGCTAGCAATGATACTATCAAGGCTACTCCACTTTGCTCAGCATTGGTGTTTTATAACAATCATTCATAAGTAGCTTGCTCACTATAAGATCTATTTGTAAGGCTCTCTCCCTATGAACATTTTTTCCTACTCTGTTTCTACCCAAGTTGGCAAGGATAGTGTAAACCATGTTGAGCTCTCTCTTTTGGTGTGACCTTTGAGAATGTTTCTCCTTGTTATAGCTCGTTATGCACTGCATTGCAATCCTTTCTAGCCTCCTCTCCTCCTCACGATTGGATGCAGGTCTTCTATGATGTGTTATCCTTATTTGTTGGTCATATTGTGATAAGTCACTAGATGTCATCTGAGTACCCTACTACGTTAACATCAAGGTCAAGGTCCAGGTCATTCTTGTTTGAATCGGTACCTGCCATGGTGGTTGTCTCTTGACCCACTAGTGTTTCAATGAGGTTGATTAGGACGGCTAAAGATGTGTCTCTAACATTGGTTAGTTCTTCCTTTCCTCAATGGTCTAATAGTTCTGTCTTTCCTAGATCTTTGTCTCTGATGTCTTGGGTCACTCATTCAATGGCCAGAGTTGCACTCCTACTAGTGGGTTTGTTTCTTGGCTTAATCCCCTTTAGTGTGTTCCTTGTTAATCCAATCAATCTACAAGTATACACGCACTTACACACTTGAGTGGTGGTCTCGATGTGAGTTGTGTGAAATCAAGCTTTCCAGTTTTCACATGCATTTAAGTTTCTATGATGTAGGGTGCAACCTTCAATGAAATAAATCACAACCACACTTTTACCAATTAGTTTCATGTAGTTGCAGCTCTTTCTTGTGTGAATCATGATTACTTCTAACAATTGATTTTGGGGTCCCTCATGGGTTGTAATAGTTGGTCTAATGGATGATTTGCCCAATCAATCAAACTGAGTCTCAACCAAGGGGTAAGCAACTGTTGGTCTATAATTTCATCAGTCACTCTTGGACTATTAGATCAAATTTTTGGTGACAATCAGCTTTATGGTCTCATCTGTAGGTATGACCTTTCAACTTGGATTACTAAAAAGCTAGATGTTAGCCTTAACAAGTCTTGGAATGCATCCTAAAAATGTAAAATCACATACCGCTAATCTAATAAATGCTCCTAGATCCTCTGACACCTAAATTATCAAGTAAAGGAGATCGAATATCCTCCCACTCACTCACTTTCTACCTAAACTAAGCATTGTTTTGGAGATGAACTCCTACTCCATCACTCGATTGGGAGCACGCAAGCACTCAAGCTTGAATCCATTGGTCCCCAATAATGAAAACTAAATGTTGGGCTCTCACAAGCACACCCCAAGTACTCAAGCTTGAATCCATTGGTCCCCAATAATGAAAACTAAATGTTGGGCTCTCACAAGCACACCCCTAGACCCATGAACCACCTATTGCTTAAAGTATTTCAGACCGAGAGCTATGGCTACCTCTCACATAGCCATGCGCACTCTCTCGCACACAAATGTAGTAATCTTACCTTTTTTGAATCCAATTGAGTTGCCTCCTACCACAAACTTTCCAATAGTTCCATGATCCAAGATGTGCTTTCAAGCAAGCTCCATCTCTAAGCTCCAAGCTTCAAGCTCCATAGCCAAGCATGCAAGAAAAGATAAAAGACGAAGGAGAAGATGAAGAGAGGAGAAGAAGAGCTTCACAGTCCTTCACTCTCACATACACACTCTCCCTCTTTCACACACTCTCTCTCCTTCTCTCATACACAAGTATGAAGCAAAAAGCAAGAAACAAGAAGAGAGCAAGTTTGGCCACGTACCAAGAATGAACTTTTTCATTCACTTTTTAACCTTTATACATGCTCTACCTCCTCCTTGTTAGAATATCAAGCTCGCGTTACTCTTCAATTAGTCTATCTTTATGTGTGTGATTGACATTAGCTAGATACATTTGTACACATGTGTGACATTCAATAAGTCAGTGTAGTCAATGAGACTGAACCATAGTTAGTCTTGGTTAGTCATACCTATGTGTGTAAGTCTTGGTTAGTCAGTGCAGTCATCAATGACTTAACCACAATTAGTCTTGGTTAGTCATACCTATGTGTGTTAGTCTTGGTTAGTCAGTGTAGTCAATGACTTAACCACAGTTAGTCTTGGTTAGTCATACCTATGTGTGTAAGTCTCTTTCAGTTATTATAATGGAAGAATAATGGAAGAACAACAACAATGAGCTGAGGCTCATCTTCTACTCCACTCTGTCTCTCTCCCTCTCTTCCAACATGGTATCAGAGCTTGAACACCTAAAGCCTAAAGGCTTAGCAGTGGCCATTTGACATCAAGACATCAGATCTGAAGAAAACGTCATCAAAGGAGACTATGCTTGCAACCTGTTTTTTTGCACAAGCTATATCTTGCTATAGAAATGGATTTTTGGAGAAACAGCTTGCTTAATTGATCGTTTTGATGTGATCTACAACTTTGCAGAAGAAAGTTTTTTCAAATTTCTCACATATTTTGAGATATTCAGCATAGACATGTGCAGACTGGCTATTTACTACAGTAAACAGTAGGTGATAGCATCATTGCTTGACTGAGAGCTTGACTAAGAGCTCATATGGGAGCTTGTAGAAATAATTATAGATTTGAAATAACAATGGTCTGATGTATAAAGACAATCTACATCATGTATGCACCTCTGACATGAGCTTGGAGCTCTCAGACTAGTTCAAGAGTACCATTGAAGAATAGGTATATGTTGGGAAGTCATATGGACTTGATGTCATGCATTGGAGCTGGGATTTTATGCTTAAAAATATTCAAATTTGGAATTTTTTAATGGCTGGAAACTGTCACTGAATGTAGGCAACAAGCATTGTCTCTTAATGAAGCATTACATGTCATTTTGGAGCTCATGTCATTTGTATGACCTGACATATGTATGTTGAATGCTTGGAAGACTAAAGAGAGCATTGGATGCAACTGAGGATTGAAATTTGGAGATGAAACAAATGCCTTGACATGGCTGGTCATTTACACTAAATTTAGTGTATGACATTGCCTCTCTACACTCCTGAAGAAAATAACATCATTTATCACTCGGGATCTCAAAGGAATTGATTTCTTGAATGTCATGAAGGTTCCTGAATGTCAGGTTGCAGATTTTAGGCTGCATACTCTATTCACTGCAGTAAGAATACATGAGACAAAGATACAATGCTTGTAGAGTCTATGTATTGACTAAAACACCTACGAGTTATCCTACATGCTTGTGGATGTTTCTGAGGTTGTAAAGGGCTAAAATACCATGTTTCTTTGGTGCAAAAAATTATTGCATGAAATTATCCTGAAGTGCAGAAAACTATCGTGAAGTGCAAGAAACTATCCCGAACTGCATGAAACGGTCCTGAATTGCAGGAAATTGTCCTGATCTGCAGGAAGTTGTCCTGAATTGCAAGAAACTGTCCTAAATAGCAGGAAGCTAGTCTTGAACTGTAGAAAAAGTATACTTACAGGTTGTATACATCATTGAATACCTAAGCTACAACTATGGCAAATGCTCGAGGCACTAACAATATCACTCAAATTGTGGGAGAAAAGCTAGACAACAAAAATTTTGCTTTATGGAAGTTCCGTATGAAGACTATTTTGGTTGGCAGAGGTTATTGGGACTTATGTACAGGTGATGAGGCCGAACCTGAAATACCTGAAAGGAATCCGACAAATGATCAGAAAAGAGCTCATATGCTATGGACTGAGAGAGCATGCAAGGTGTTACATTGGTTTTCCTTATGTATATCAGATGATATGGTTATACAAATTACTAGATGCAGTTCCCCAAAGGTTGCATGGGACATACTCATGAAGAATTATAGAAATGTAACACATGGAAGAAAGATTCAGCTGAAGAAATAGTTCAATAACATGTCTAGGAATGGCAAAAGCATTCAGGCCTACACTACAGAGATCAAGAACATAGCGGATCAACTTGCCACCATTGGATCTTCAATATCTAAGGATGATATGATTGCAGTGATATTGAATGGACTTGGCAAAGAGTATAAAGCATTTGATACGTCTATTTCTGTGAGAGCTTAATCCCCTGATTGGGATGAGTTGATTGCTTTGTTGTTACATGAGGAAGTTAAGCTTGGGCTAAATAGAAGTTCTAGTATGTCTCAAAGCAGAGACACTATTCTTTATTCTAGCCAACATGGCAGAGGCCGTGGCTCTTTTTGAGGTTGAGGAGACACTTGAAACACTTATGGACAATAGCAACAGAATTCTTGGCATGGCATGAATACACAGGGCCAGCATGGATCTGGCAGATTTCAAGGCAGGGGGAGATTCCCTAGAGGCAGATGAGGATCATGGCAGTCCAACAAGGATAAGGATTATCATTATTGCAGTAGATATGGGAATATAGCCAAAGATTGTCATAAGAAGCAGGCTGACATGAAAGCCAAGGGTAGATAGCATGGAAATTATGCTTCATCTAGTAGAGTTCTTGATGATCAAGGTGACAAGTTGTTTGCCATGCAGCATGTGTCTAAGAATGCATCTAGGCAGAATAGAGATGAGAGATGGTACATTGCTTCAAGGGCTTCAAATCATATGACACCCCATGGAGAATGGATGAGAAGGTTGCAGGTTTGTATGGACATGTTTGTACTGGGGATGACACCCATCATACTATTCAGCATGAAGGAGTTTTACCTTTGTTGATGCTTGATGGAAAGAAAAAGAGCATGCATGATGTACTACATGTACCTACAATAACCAAGAATCTTTTGTCAGTTGGATAGATGAGACAGAACAGAATCTGCACAGGTGAGATTTAATAGAGATGGATGCTTTGTTGAAGAATATGGTAATGGCTACAAATTGATTGCTAGAGGCCAAAGAGATGGTAGAATGTTTACTCTTGATCTGTCAATTCCAGAATTGAAAGCAGCCATGTTTGCACATGATCATGGTGCTATGCGAGATGTTGAGATATGGCATAAGCAAATTGGCCATGTGAATGTACAAAAGCTGAAATCTATGTAGCAGAAGGAGATTGTGCTTGGACTGCCTAAGTTCAAGTATCATGACTTTGGACATGTATGTGATGCATGTGAGTTTGGAAAGCGAGCAAGGTTTCCATTTATGAGACATGTATGGAATAGCTCACGACCCTTGCAGTTGGTACATTTAGATGTATGGGGTCCATCTCATAATGCTTTGTTTGGTGGTGCTCGTTACTATGTATCCTTCATTGATGATTTCAACAGGGTACACTTGGCTTTACATACTAAAACATAAGGATGATGTGTTTGATGCATTCAAGGACTTCAAGAAGCATGCTAAAAATGAGTTGAGCTATAAAATTTCATGTCTTAGATCAAATGGAGGTGGAGAATATGTCTCTAATTACTTTGACAAGTACCTTGCTAAATATGGGATTAAAAGACAGTTAACTTACAACTATACACCGCAGCAAAATGGTGTAGCAAAAAGGAAAAATAGGGTACTGATGGAATCAGGAAGAGCTATGCTAAATGAGAAGAGTTTGCCAAATGGTTATTGGGCTGAAGCAATAGTGATTGTTGTCGATATGCTGAATAGAACCCCTACAGTAGGGATTCATGATGTAACTCCATATGAGAGGTTATATGGTCATAAGCCTGACATTTCACACTTGGCAGCATTGCATATGTGCATGTTCCTAATGAAAAGAGAAAGAAATTAGATCCTAAAGCTATCAAGAGTGTGTTTCTTGGTTATGCACAAGACCAAAAAGCTTACAAGTGTTATGCATCGTCTACACATGATACATTGATTAGTAGAGATGTTGTTTTTTATGAGCTGGCATTGTGGTATGGTAATCCTGTTTGCAGTGGCTGATGGATCACTCAACACTATTAATACTGAAAACACACCTACAATGAGTGCATCTATGAGTGGTCCTACAAGTAATGGGTCACCTACAGTAAGTCCTTGGTCAGGACACTTATGGAGTCGTACTCCTATGTCCACTAACATGGATATGTTAGTGAGGGGGAGATTGGATAAGGAAAAAGAAAAGATGCTTGAGGATGTGACAAGTCCACTTACAACAGGATATGATTTTGTAACGTGTCCGCTTGTCCGCTTGTGGGACACGCCTTAGCAGCCCATCGGGAGGAGTGTCTAGAAGGCTCTGCCTAGGACTCGCAGGGAATGACGGGTTTTTTGATCTAGGTCTTCATGAGTCTACCCCGAGCAGAAGTGTCAGCCGTTCTCACTTGGGATCGACCTGAGGTAAGGGTTCCTTTCCTATCAGCAAAGTCTCTAGGAAGGAGCTAGCGTCGAGCTCCAGATGTACCACTTTGCATAGGAACAACAGAGTCAAAGTGGATTCATGCTGCACTTGATTCATGGAGAATGGAAAACGAGAGGGATGCGAAGGTCAACCTCTCTTCCATACGGCATAGTCCCATTCCTTTCCCCTAAAACAGAATAAACCCGAAATTCTACATCTATTGTCTTATTATCTCATCATTTGAGAAAATTTCCCAGCTAATCGGGACCACCCTTCCGTAGGACAGACCTAAATCACGTCCACCGCACTTTCCTCAGTTTGATTTAGTTATCTAATTACCTAACACATTACGTTTTGACATGCAAAATCAACTTCCTTAATTAAACAAATTAATCACGGGTTCCTTCATGTAACTTAGACACTGACACAAAAATAATGCCAAGCAAGTTTCTTTTTCTCTAATAACTACTCTTTATTTATAAAAATCCCGGAGTACATCCAATATCATGCCCGAAGGCTATCCCAGCAATCTACAGGATTGCTGCTCCAAGTTCCTCTCGTTGACTAGTACACGGGCCTCGAGATCCCATCTCGAGTCATGTCGGTCCCTTGTTCGGGATCTGGAGGCAAGGGATTTATAGCCAAAGTCTCCCTTAGCACCCAAGCATCCTCTCGCTCCAAGCAGCACCCATGGAGAGACCTCTCGTGGCGGGTTAGGTCCATATACCTGGCGCAGCTAACAACCCCCTTGGATAAGGCTAGGCAGACAGTCGAAGGTAACTATTCATGCCTCTCCCTCCAGGCTTTCAACCTGAAGCATTAAGCATTTTCCTTGAATTAGTTTCTTGAGCACAGAGATCAAATAATGTACCTAAGTACAAGCACGAACATTTCAGAGGTCAATTGCACAACCGACTACTAAGGTGTGACTCCTTTTTTCCCTGGATGCTCCCAGCATTCAATCTTGGGCCTTTTCACGACTTGGCGAGAACCCAATAATTTCAAACAAGATTACACAAGCAAATGGTCTTGGTAAGTTGTCTTATACTTGCCCTTTTTCCTTGGGTTTTACCTTAGGTTATCTTAGTCCCTAACTCAAGCAGTAGCTAGTCAGTCAAGGCAACGAACATGCCTTATTCGCAACCTAACCAAGGGTCTTTTAATCTCTAATTCCAACCAAGCTCAATTATCATACATGGAAACACATGATTCTTCATTTAGACCTTCAAGATGCAGTCTAGATGCATGCGATCCTTCCAATTCTCTTAGTGTAGTTCTATGCAGGATTTCCCAATCAACCTTAACCATCATGCACATTGTGCGTTTTAGTATAGTTTTACCTCCTAAATGACTTTTATCTCTCTTTATTTCCGACAACGAGTACTTATTTCTAATGCACTGGATCACATGTGACTTGCGTATATGAAAGTCTAGGGTTTTGTCTAACGATGCAAGTGCATCTCATGAACAGAAATTAACATTTCATGTGTTTCTTTTAACCATGATTGTGAAACGTGAATTCTAAATGACTATTCATGCACTGAACTGGTTAAAAAGCTATCATTTTATGTGAAGTAAGGTGATAACCTTATCATTTTATGTGAGTAAAAGCTATCATTTCATGCTTAAAATCTTATGTGAATTCCAAACTCTACCATTTCGCGCATGCATCTTAGGACTTAGAGTAAACAGAACCCTACGACTTGTTCTTGTTCCATGCACGTCATCAATCCTTTCATCCCTTCCACGAGAAAAAATTCCTAATTAATTTTAAAGCTTAGAACCTGGGCTTGATTCGTGTGTGCTGCGTTGGTCGCTCTACTCGCCTCTCCAACATTACCGATAGCTTGGGCGCCTACACTTCACATGACTTTCTTCTTGGGATCCATTCACCTCGCGGAGATTGGGCAGTCCGGACCTTAACGGGCTTTTGGGTTGACACATTCAGGTGGGAAAGACTGCTAGATGGGGTCCTTTGCCGAGAGAGTGGTTTGGGTGTGGCTTGTTGCAGTTACTCACCAACTCTCACTCCCTCTCCTTCTTTCTTTCTCCCTCTCGCTCTTCTTCTTCTTTTCACTTATTCTCCTACTCTCTCTCTCTCTCTCCCTCTCTTCTTCTCCTTCTCCCTCTCCCACTTCTTTTCTCCTTCTGCTCCTTCCCTCTCTTTCTCTTCTTTTCTCCTTCTACTCTTCTTCTTCTTCTTTTCTACTACTTCTCTCCTCTTTCCTTCTACCTCTTCTTCTTTCTCCTCTACCTCTCTCCCTCTACCTCTCTTCTTCTCCTTCTTCTTTCTCCTCTCCTCTCTTCTACCCCTTTCTTTTTCCTCCTACTTCTCCCTTCTTTCCTTGTCTTCCCTCCTCCTTCTCTCCCTCTTCTTATCTTCTCTCTCCCACTCCTCCTTCTCTCCCTCTTCTTCCCTTCTCTCTCCCACTCCTTCTCCTTCTCTCTCCCTCTTCCTCCTCTTCTCTCTCTCTCTCTCTCTCTCTCTCTCTTTCTCTCTCTCTCTCTCTCTCTCTCTCTCTCTCTCTCTCTCTCTCTCTCTCTCTCTCTCTCTCTCTCTCTCTCTCTCTCTCTCCTTCTCCTTCTCTCCCTCTTCTCCTCTTCTCTCTCCCTCTCCTTCTCCTTCTTCTTCTCCTCTCCTCTCCTTCTTTCTCTTCTCTCCTTATCTTTCTCTTCCTCTTCTTCCCTTCTCTTCCCCCACTCCTTCTCTCTCCTCACTCCTTCTCTCCCACTACTTTCCTTCTCTCTCCCACTCCTTCTTCTCTCCTTCTCCTTCTCTCTCCCTCTTCCTCCTCTTCTCTTTCTCTCTCTCCTTTCTCTTCTCTCCTTCTCCTTCTCTCCCTCTTCTCCTCTTCTCTCTCCCTCTCCTTCTTATCCTCTCCTTCTCCTTCTCTCCTCACGACCCGAACTGGATGGCAACCAGGGAGGGAGGCGGCTTGTTTGGAGGGCCCAAGGAGGGTCCTGCGGCGTCTAGTAAATGGGGGGTGACTATGGTCGAAGGCCCCAAGTGGCCCTATGCACAGCGCTGATGGGGGGTGACGTAAGGAAGGCTGGGTGACGGAGCAGCACGTCAGACCAGAGGCTGCCATTGCAGCATGTCCCAGGGAGGAGACTTCATTCAGGAGACACCGAGGGGGGTGGTGTAGCGCATGTCGTCCTGGTGGTGGGGGGTGGCTTCGGCCAAGAGCCCTAATGGGGGGAAAAGAACTCGAGTCAGAGGCCCGGGGGCCCTGCGCAGCAGCTAACGGGGGGAGGTTGGTGATGTATCGAAGGTCCTATCTTCTAAGTCTCTTGTCGAGGGAGGGGAGAAGCCTAAGGGGAGGGGAGGAGGTAGGTGGCATGGCCACCCCTCCCACCTGGGGGGCTGCATGCCTCCCAGCACCATCACTCCCTCTCTCTCTCCCCGACATGCTGTCGGCGGCGGGGAGAGAGGGGAAGTTTAAAAAATTTGAACTAATGATTAAAAAATTTTCTTTTTCTTTTAAAATTTTAGGGGAGGGTTCCTATGGCCCATTCTAGAGTCATCCAACAATGACAATTTGGATAGTGAGTTGGGCATTGCCTCTATTATGAGCCTGGAGCAAGGCAGAGTCGTTATGTACCACCTCATGAGAGAGTGAGCCACAGTTACAGAGATGTGACAAAGTCAAAAAACTAGTTGACAGGTTTACATATATTGGTTATACAGCCCGCCATTATGCATATATGGATAGTGTGACATGTTACAAAGAACCTACAAAGTTTGATGATGCAGTTACAAATGATAATTGGTGTGCTACCATGGATGAGGAGTATGCAGTCCTGGCTGAAAATGAGACATGGGAATTGGTTGAGTTGCTTGAAGGAAAAGTCCCCATTGGCTGCAAATGGGTGTACAAGGTTAAGTGCAAGTCAGGTGGTTCGTTAGAACGCTATAAGACCAGGCTGGTTGCAAAAGGGTATGCATGGCAGTATGGCCTTGACTATGAGGAGACTTTTAGTATAGTGGCTAAAATGGCAACAGTCAGAACTATCATTGCTTTGGCAGCATGCAAAGGCTGGAATTATGGCAAATGGACATCAAGAATGCTTTCTTGAATGGTGACTTGGTTGAGGAAGTATATATGGAGCAACCTAAAGGCTATGTTCACCCAGACTTTCCCACACATGTATGTAAGCTGAAAAAGGATTTATATGGGTTGAAACGGGCACCTAGATCATGGAATGCTCAGATCAGCAGTTATTTACAGCAACATGGATTTAGATTGGGTAATGCAGATCACAGTCTATTCACGAAGAAGACAGATCATGGATGTGTGTTTCTAGTGGTTTGTGTAGATGATCTTATAATCACTGGAGATGATGAAGAGGGCATTACTGAAATTAAATCATGTTTATAGGCTAAATTCAGAGGCAAAGATCTTGGTGAGCTAAATTATTTTCTTGGGATTGAGGTAGCCTCTACACCTCAAGGTATATGGCTGTTACAGAAGGAGTATGCTCATGACTTGTTACAGACGTATAGTATGGCCGAATGCAAACCCACCTCTTGATGAGAATGTCAAGCTACAGATTGATGTTGGGAATGGCATAGAGAATGTGACCATGTATCGACAAATGGTGGGTAGCTTGATATACTTGACTATTACCCATCATCCGGACTTATGTTATGCAATGGCGCTGATTAGTCAGTTCATGCAAAAGCCTTGCAAACCAATTTAGATGCAATCAAGAGGATCATGAGATATGTAAAGGGTACTACAGATTATGATTTGTTTTATGCATATGGAAAATCCCTTGACTTGACAGGGTTTACTGATGCTGATTGGGCTAGTTGTGCCTATGACAAGAGGTCAACTAGTGGTTATGAATTTGGATTGGGTAGCAGTATGATCAGTCGGCAGAGTAAGAAAAAACCTACTATTGCATTGTCTAGTACAGAATATGAGTACAGAGGAGCTACCTTAGCAGCTTGTGGAGCAGTTTGGTTTATGAAACTACTGAAAGACTTGTGAATACAGCTAGAAAGCAAAGTGAGATTGCATTGTGATAACCTCACCAGTGTTATGTTGGCTAGAAATCCTATCTACCATGCTAGGTCCAAACATATTGAGGTTCACTATCATTTCATCATTGAAATGGTTCTTACAGGGAAATTTGACTTGATTCATGTGAAGACTGAAGACCAGGTAGCATACATATTTACCAAGTCTCTTGGTAAAGAAAAGTTCATATACTTCAAACAACTACTTGGAGTTTATTAGATGGTTTGATCTTGAGGAGGAGTGTTAGAATATTAATCTCCCATTACTCTTCAATTAGTCTATCTTTATGTGTGAGACCAACATTAGCTAGATATAGTTGTACATGTATGTGACATTCAATAAGTCAGTGTAGTCAGTGACTTAACCACAGTTAGTCTTGGTTAGTCATACCTATGTGTGTAAGTCTCTTTCATTTAGTATGATGGAAGAATAATGGAAGAAGAACAACAATGAGCTGAGGCTCATCTTCTACTCCACTCTGTCTCTCTCCTCTCTTCCAATACTCCTTCGATGGCCATTCCCTTTTTGGTCTGCATTCCTCCTCCTTTTCTATTAGTGTAGCCTTTCATGGGAGAGAGCCCACCACTCTTATATAAAATGAATTACAATGTGCCTAGTGGTCTTTTTGCAAAAATATTAAGGTGCACTTATTATTGTGCATCTTCCTCCTAGGTTTAGAATTTTTTTCATGTGCTTTGTGTATTCAAATTTTTCCTTAGTGTGCCTTTGTCTTCCCTCTTCCTCTTGCTTTGGGACTATCTTTCGCTTTCAATTTTTTGAATTTTTCATCTTGGTCTTTTGAGGGTTGGCATTTAGGGAAGAAAAGAAATCACATCAAGGGAGGAAGAGCCGCCCTTCATGAGAAAGCACAAGAGATGAAATGAAAAGAGTCACCCATTGGAAAGTATCATGGCCACACAAGTATGCAATCACACCTCACATCTATGCATTGTTTGAATCTAGGTTTAAAGATTTGGATTACTACAAGTTGTCCATAGCCACCTCCTATCACTCCATAGTGATCCTCAACCTACTTGGCAAGAGGAGAGTGCATTGATGAGATGGAGGGTGAGGCCAAGCTATGTGTAGTTATTAAGAGTCACCATTTGTGTGTAGATAAGAGTCTTTATGGGAATCTTGTTGATGGACAGAAAAATATTTTTGATTAATTTCCATATATGGTGTATTAATAATTTTGTAAAGTTTTTTTCTTTTGTGAATTCTTTCTCTCTATTAGAATAAATCATTGTTGTAATTAATTTTGTGGATACCACAATATAAGTGACACCTAGACTCATGTCCCTCGCCACAACCCACATCCAACCTACTAAATAGGGATGATTATGGAAAGTGGCAAAAAAATACAGTGTCTTGGTGTGTTGCTCATGTGATGTAGACACACTCCATATACCTTGTGCACTCTTATCATGTGAACACCTTTGCATTTGATACACACATATAACCCTTGTTCTCCCAACTATTGAGATGAAAAGCTCAAAATATGCAGACATTGATAATGGACCACATGTTTAGATGGGTTTGCACATCTACACTTAGCATGCTAATAATCGTTATGATCCTCACATGGCCACTAACTTATCACTTATTATATTTGGTTTGTTGCACCTACCTACATTTGGCATAGTTATAGCACCAGTCGATTAGTATAGTTAGTTATGTAGTGTTTGACTTAATAGGCCACTTTCTTTTATATTATATTTTATCTATAATTTGTGTACATTATACTGTATCTAAACGAAAAAGAAGAAACCAATAAGAAATTTTTTTAGCCTCCATCTCTCTTCTAGTGTTCTTAAGTGAGCACCTCTTGTGTATATGGTGTGTGTGGCATAGTCCCACCATGTAATTTGTGGCATGGTATCAAAGGAGCAGTACCATTAAGAGAGACTAGTTTTGAAAGTTGTAGTAAAGAGAAGAAGCAAGGTCTCAAGAAAGAAAGCAACAGGTAAGAACCTCTCCCATTTTTCCACTCTTTCACTTGGATAGTACTTGTGGAGGCACTAGAAGTAGGGCAGAGCAAAATTCTCAGATTGCTATGAGATTTGGTATGTGAGCAAAGCACTTTATATTCTACAAATAGACTCTTTAGGGCTATTTTCTACTTTTTGCGCCATGTGAGGCCATTTTAGATCTACAAGGTTATTGATAGTAGTTTCAAGTTATACTACGATTTTGGTTATATTGACTTAAAGTGGATGCACATGCTACAAATTTTGAATATGTAATTTTTGATGTGTTTGCCAAGAATCAAATACAAATTTTATTTGCAAATGGATTATAGATTACATGTAGTATTGAGTAGTTTAGTGAAAAATACTACTTAGTCTATTGTTATACACTTATTGTGAAAGGTTGCATAACACTTGCTTATTGTTTTATATCAATTTTGTGATAATGGCAAAGAACTGTGGAAACCCCATCATTGAGAAGTTGGATAAGAACAACTACCCATCATGAAAGTTCTATGTGATAAACTTCCTTATTGGAAAATGTCTCTTCAAGTTTGTTTCAAGTAAAGAAAATGAGCTAGAGCTGAGTGACCCTACAATGCAAATGAATTAAAGGCATGGAAAGAATGGAATGCAAAAGACAAAGAATTGGTGTATTAGCTATCTTTATTCATTGATAATACTATTTTGGGGCATATAAAAAATGTTGAAAGTTTACATGCAACATGGAACACATTTGAAAATATATTTTTTATGAATACAAAGGTACAAAAGATTTAGCTCAAGAAAGAGTTGAATACTTTGAACGAAGAAAAAATGTCTTTCAATGAGTATGTTTTGATGGCAAGGAGCATTGCAAATGCTTTGGCAGCAATTAATGCAATGCTTGATAATGATGATTTAGTATCATCTACTTTGGGTGGCCTTAATAATGAAAAGGCTTGGAAATCATTTATTACTTTTGTTTATATACAGAAGCCATTTCTAGATTTTGATGAGTTGGACTCAATCATGATCACTAAAGAGATCAATATACAAGGCGAATCATTTGAAAGAAGTGGCAAACTAGTCTAAGAATTTTACTTAAGTTCAAGAAGGAGACATGGAAAATCCTCTTTAAGAGGCTATGTTATAGGACGTGTTGGTGATAACTAGTAAAATATATTAAATTAGTAGTTCAATGAAATACAATTTCGTGAGTATATGAAAATTTTAGAGGTAGGGGGAGCTCTAGAGGAAGAGGTGGATGGCAGAACTAAGGTTCTAGCACCTCTAATATTTTTTTTCATTATTATGGAAAAAAAATCATATAATAGGCCATTTTTATACTAAGAAGGACGATATCTGTAGGGGTAAACTATACCAAGAAAACTATGCATCATCTTCACGAGACAGAATGAAGACAAAAATCAATGTCTATTTATTATGTAGCATATGATGAATTTTGTTATAAGAAAGTAAACACATGATGATGTATGGTATATTTATTTAGGTGCATCTAATCGTATAACTAGTCATGCTGATGGCTTTGGAGAGATGTAAGATTTACAAAATCTAGGTTATATATAGATGGTCATGTCACCCAATTTCACACATTGGCAAAGTTCCCTTATCCTTGCATGATGGTCGAACAAAGAGTGTATCAAGTGTATTACATATGACATCCATCATAATGAATTTAGTGTATCTTGGTCAAATGGTAGAGTAAGGGTTGCAAGTTTGATCAAATGCAAAATGTTGTTTTGTGGAAGACTTTAATGATAAGTACAAGCTAGTTACAAAAGGAAGAAGAGTTGGTTGCATGTTCACTTTAGATGTTGGAATTCCTGTTATATATACTAAAGAAAAAGGAATAGTTTTATACATTGAAATATGGCACAAATTTGTCTGACTACAAATATGCAAAGGCTAAAACCAATGCAGTCCAAAGGATTGGTTATAGAGTTGCCTACTTTTAGAGTTGCAAAATCAACACAGTTACAGTTCATGGAATGATCCCTGAAGAAGGCAAGAACATTGATGTGTCACACTTGAAAGTCTTTGGTTGTATTACATATTTCATGTGCCAAATGAGCTACAAAATAAGCTTGATCCAAAGGCTGAAAAATGTATTTTATTGGACACTCTTTAGAGCGAAAAAGGGTATCATTGTTACAACCCTGTCATAGGTGAGTTTAGAGTGAGAAAAGATGTTATTTTTTATGAGATGAGTAGTTGTTATATATCTAGTAGTGATGCATTAGATGATAATGATGACTGTAATACTTATGTACAAAACACAATATTAGTGAGTTTGGGAATCTCCCAATTCTCATTTTTTGAATACTGAAAAGGTGGCACCCGGATAACATGCCCATAAGTTTCTTAAAACTATATGATGTGACCTATCATTGAAAAGCGCTTGAAAAATGGAATCTATTGAGCTATAGAGCACTCGATTTGGAGTTATAGTGTTCAACTTATGACAAATCCAAAGATTTGACCACATGTCCCAAACTTATGGGAAATTCCCATATTCCCCAATATGGTGTTACAAGAAGAAAAGCAAGAATCACAAAGCCTTAGTGGACTAAAAATGTCATTTGGTACTATATCTATAGTTAGCCCTTGGTTTGGGAAATTAAGGAGCAGTCTCATATCTTCATGTGCATCTACTAGTATTGTAAGTAAAGACACCGGAAAGTAGAATGTGTCAAATGGTAATGATGCATCTACTAGCCATTTGGGGTTTGATGGGATTCCAGTGGTCTAGAGAGTTTGGATGATAAGCTTGGTCCAGAGAGAATACATGGTAATGTAAAGGCTTCACTAAGTGATCAAGTAATACACAAGTTTAGCATGGTCAGATATCCTATGAAAAGATTTGGTTTTTGAATGTTATTCAGCTCACCATTATGCTTATATGATAAAGTTGCTTGAAAATAATGATCCCACTTGTTTTTGAGGATGTTGTTAGTCATACTCATTGGGATGCAACAATAGATGAGGAGACAGCTGCATTAGAATCTAATAAGACTTGGGATTTAGTACCATTGCCTAAGGGCAAGAAAGCTATTGGCTATAATTGGATTTACAAAACTAATCATAATGAAAATGGTTCTATTAGCAAGTATAAGGCTAGGGTAGTTGCAGAAAGCTATGCTCAGACATATGGCATATATTATGAAGAGACATTGAGTCCAGTTGCTAGGATGGAAACTGTTAGATGTGTGATTTCTTTGGCAATAGCCAAAGATTAGATTTTGCAACAAATAGATGTAAAGAATTCATTTTTTTATATTTAATTTCAAGAAGATGTGTATATGGAGCAGCCAATAGGTTATGAGGATATAGAGCAACCCATCTATGTGTGCAGGTTAAAGAAGGCACTCTATGGGTTGAAGTAATCACCTAGATCATGGTTTAACAAGATCAAAGAGTATCTTATCAACATTGGCTTTTACATTTTTTTTGGTAATTACTCACTTTATGTAGAAAAGAGAGATGTATATTTGGTCATCATAGTCATCTATGTGGATAACTTGATTATTGGAGGTGACAGTGATAATGGGATCACAAAAGTAAAGGAGTATTTGAAGAAGAAGTTTGAGATGTCATGAAGGATTTGGGTGAGCTAAGGAACTTTCTTGGTATTGAGGTGATCAAATGTGATGATGGTATATAGTTGTCCCAAATGTAGTATATCTTGGATATGTTTTTCAATTATGGTATGATAGCATGTAAGCCTCTTTTAGTGTCATTGCAGAAAAATGTAAAGTTGAGTGCTGATGTTGGGGATAGATAGAAGGCCCTACTATGTTCAAGAGGATGGTAGGGAGTCTAATTTACCTAACTACCACAAGGCCAAACTTGAGTTATGCTATTGGACTTAGTAGTTAGTTTATGAAGATTGGGCATTTGGATACACATGTGCAAATTGGGCTATTAGTAAGTTTGATAGAAGATCTACTAGTTGATTCATGTATTCCATTGGTAGTGCAGCAGTTGCATGGAGCACTAGAAGCAACCTATAATTGTGTCAAGCATAGAGGTTGTGTATAGAGGTGCTACTATGGTAGCATGTGAGGTGGCATGGCTACAAAAGTTATTGGGTGATTTGGATGTGCAAAGAGATGGTCCATTTTTCATTCACTGTGATAACATGAGCAACATACATTTAGCTACAAACTAAGTGTTCCATGCTAGGATAAACACAATGAGGTGCATTACCATTTTGTGAGAGAGAAGGTACTTGCAGGAGAGATTGACTTGGTATATGTCAACACACAAGATCAAATAGCTAACATTTTCACAAATTCATTGGGTGTGTAGAGAAGCTTCAACAATTTTGAAGCTTATTGGGAGTTGCAAAGATATAATTGAGCTTAACCGGGATTGTTGAGATGGCAAGCTCAACATGTGCAAACATTGATGATGGACCACCTGGTTAGATGGGTCCATAGGTCAGCACTTAGCACATCAATGGTCAATTACGATCCTCACATGGCCACTGTCTTATCAATTTGGTTTGTTGCACCTACCTACAATTGGCATAGTTATAGTGCTAGTCGATTTGTATAGTCAATTATGCACTATTTGACTTAGTAGGCCACTTTCCTTTATTTTGTATCTTATCTATACTTTGTGTACATTGTATTGTGTAAAATAAGAATAAGAAACCGGCAAGAAAACATTTTAGCCTCCATCTCTCTTCTTGTGTTCTTAAGTGAGCTTCCTCTTGTGTGTATGGTATGTGTTTGGTGTAACATATCAAGCAAGTCCCCCCCACCATGTGATTTGTGATACCAACTACTTCACATCCCCTTTGTATACTAACACACATAAACCCATCACACACACATGCAAATTATTGTGCACATCCAGACCTCCTTCTCCCTCTCCACAATGCACATCGAACCTATCTCAATAGAAACAATCTTAAATGGTAGAAGGAGATGATGGCCTAGTGTGTCACTCGTATAACACACATACAGACATTAAGTACTCTAATTTAAGCATCCCTTAATAACACAATATGTGCATCTTTATACCATGCTTTCTCTCCCCAACTCACATCCAACCTATTTAGTAGGAAAAAACGTGAAAAGTGGCAAAAGAAGAAGATACCTTAGTGTGTCACTCGTATGACACATAGGGAATAGTTAAAGAGGCTCATGGTATTGATACAAACTCTACATTTATGTAATATTTTCTACTATTTTAACACTCACACCACTCCATACACACACACCACACATATACATAGCACTACATATACTCTACAACCATAAGGCATATCAACACACATGGACACCTCTCACACTAGTGCACATCATTAACCCTTATCCTTTTCCACTACCTAAGTCCAACTTACTCAAAGAAAGGACAACAGAAAGGAGAGAAGAGGAGGGTACCTTGGTGATACATTGGTGTGATGCATGTGTGGTTGTGTGCACCCTTGCACATGCCATCACTACTTAGTGTGCTTAGTGTGCATCCACTTACTCATGCACTTCATTTACACCCATACACTATGTACATCCATCAACTCACATATTGCATTCACTTAGCGCATACACCTAGTACCACACACAATGCATCCATATAGTAACTCACATAATGACACACGTGCATAATGCATCCATCATGGTAACTTGTGCATGTACCTATATGTGTGTAGTGCAAACACCCTCACATAGTGACACACATCTATATAGACATGCACACACAAAACTTTCCACATATCCTTATATACATGTCCATATAGCTACACACATAAGTACACATGGACATGCTCATCAACACACTACATGCACATAATGACAGTATCTACACACGCACACACATAGACAAACCTGGATCCACAAAATTACACATTGCATGCATAACATGCACATGTAAAGAAGCTAATTCCCACAAGAAACAATGAAACTAGAAATACAAAGAAATAGACTAATTTGCCAAGAGACCATAGCCAAGGTGGCTAGGTTGAAATGATATTAAAATTAATGGCTAAGAATTAGTTGATGAGAGGCTACAGCATGGTATGCACCACAAGCTATGTGGCCAAGAGTATGCACCCTCTTAGATGGTGGGAGGTTGAGACCTCAAATATGAAATGTTAGAAATGGCAAAAATATCCTTGGCTAGTTACAACTTAGCCTTTTATGCTTAACCCTAGTAGGCTATATATTGGCTAAGGCATTAAGGCATTAAGGCATTTTTTTCTCTATTACACATACATATGCACCCCATACATACTATCCACTCCATCTATATATATACAAAAGTATAGCTACACTCTTGTGTACACCTAGACTTTCTCCCCTTTCTCACAGCCCATGTTCAATCTACTAGATAGGGAGGATCATGGGTGATTTAGAAAGGTAGGAGGTGTTGGTGTTGCACCCATGTGCATGCACTATGCCACCATACATACACATGCACCTTAGAACAACTACACACACCTACACATAGCCACATATATAGTGGCACACACATGTAGAAACTCACATCCATACACTCCATGCAAGTAGACACTCACATATGCACACATTGTGCATACATTCACACACCATTTAACCACTTCCATACTTTACCCATGTGCAAACTTGTGCTACCAAGTGTGCATGTGTGAATAGAAGTGTTGTATTATGTACCTTTGACACCACGAACACCCATGAGTACTAGTAGGCACGTGCTTGCAATATTCCTTACGGTCGTTATTGTGCAAGCACCCCTTAGAACCTCACATAGCATCTCAACTCCACCAGAAGCCCATTCATTCACATTAGTACACACACACAAAGTAGTGACCATGCATCACTTACATGTGCACATCTTACATCACAAATGCAAAAGTGTGTGTTCATTTTGCATTTCATGTTTGCTTTCTCTTAAACTAAAAATAAAACAAAAAGTAAAATACAATAGAAAAAAAAAATGCTAGTGAACCTCGACCATCACACAAACAAGAAATCAAACCCCACCCCACCATTTCAACTTGCCTATGGATGTGAAAAAAAAATCATTTAGGACTATGACCCCAATGCACAATACACAAGGAAAGTGCATGTGCCTATGAAGTGGACATGAGCTTCAAATCCACCCACCACTAGTAGAGACAATAGTCCTACCCCACAACTCTTGACTTGGAGAATACACCCCTAAGAGACCTCATCAAACAAGTGATTCACCTAGTCAACTAAGAAACCACGAGGAGCTCAACTCGCACCATGGATAGATCAAATAGTTCAAGAGGCTAAAAGTGAAGCCATGTCGCTGCGCGGTTATGGCCTCGGTGGTAACCTACCTCTCTAGGGGTAGATGTCTTACCAACTATGGTAGTCTGCAAAACATTTAGAGATATACAAACAATTAGACGTCACAATATATTAGACTAAAATATATAAAGAATTTAAAGAAATATAAATTAAAAAAAACTAGAAATCAAAATATACTTACAAACTCTGCCTCCCACGACTCTCCGCCGCCCGATCCGTAATGCGACGATCCCATTGTTTCCATTTGGATCCGTCGTGCCTCTGCGTGCTGGCAACTCTTCACTTTCTCAGCTGCTTTCTTCTTGGCTTTCTTCCAGTCACCTTCTAGTCTACAATTGATAGCTTCCTGCATGCAATAAGATTCGATGTCTCAAACATGTCTATTGAGGCACTAGAATGGAAGCTAGTTGATGAGCTGAAAGAAAAAGGAAAATTTGCTATCAATCGCCTGGTTGATCTCAATAGTGATACTAAACTACACCTTGCCATCATGCAAGCAAAAATGAATAGCATATGTAGGATGTTATTCAATGCAAGAGAAATTTTCTCTTTGAAAGACTCTCTCTCTCACCTCATGTAATGATGCCTATTTGATTAGTCAGATATCCTTTAGGTTGGAACACACATTGCATAGACCATTCTGACTAGGATGGGAAATACGTCAACCCATAGAGACATTGCCAAAATCCCTTCAATGACCAAACAACTCTATAAATACTGAGCCAACGATAATCATTATAGCTTCATAGAATAATTTGAGCAAGTTTGTGAGTCAAACAAACTCATAGGCAATGCCAAGCAAGCATAAGCCTTCAGGCTTTCCATAGGAGAGAAAGGACACATCTAATTCACATTCTTAGATGTCACAAAGAAGCCCCTTTTGCACTATCGAATGACATGTTCATGAAGCACTTCATTGAAGGTGGTTATGGATACAATCTCTTTGTTGAATGTCAAATAGCAAGAAGAAGAGAGCATGAGAAATTATGAGCCTCCTATACTCACCCAAACAACCCCAAGACCCTCATGGCTAGGAGCATATAGACACTATGAACTGATTTATTGAAAGATTCACATGTTTGTGGATATAATCTTTAGATTGTAGTCCAATGTGATGCCCTTCCCAACTCCAAGTAGAGAGACTACCCGAACATACAAGTGGCTAGCACCTCATAAGACAAACAAAGGGAGAATCCCCTAGGTTATCATTGTGGCCCCACTACGACTCTCCATCCGAGGGATTGACCCCATGATGTGCCATCTCAACATATAACACATACGCACAAAGTCCACTCTTCACAATATTCGTTCTACGAGATAGTATATTCCTCACCAAATCAGTCCCCAAGAAAACGATTACACTAAACCTACAATATAGGGAGCCTCACACTCATCGTGGGTCAATAGTTTGAAACCAAGTGCTATGCATCTAAGAGATAGTTCTCTTTATACTATGTCGATGCAATGCAATACAAAGTGGATGACTTTGAGTGCACAAACATTTTACTTAAATGAAATCAGCATTGTGAATGTGCTCAAACATTCTTTCCATTAATTTCTTTCACTAACGACTTTGCTGCAATGATAAGGTAGTGTCAAACTACTCCATGCCATTGTACTTCTTAATACTTAAAATCAGATCAAAACCTATATGAAAATTAAAGCAAAATAATTAGATTTTAAACCATATTGAGCAAGTAAAACCCCCTCTCTCCCTACCATTTAGAGTCTTGCTTGCAATGGGTAGGTTAAGAAGTATTTCCATGTATGTTTCTTCTTAATGTAACTAATAAATATGTACTAAAACATACAAACAAGGATAAATTGAGGCAAATCCTTATGCATTATCTTCATTATACTTTCACAAATAGTCCTAATTTTTCATGATATCTATTTTTTTCTTAATGAAACCCCATTTTTTCTCTATTTTTTTATAATTATTTGTAATTAAAAATTTTATTTTTCTATATTTTCTAGTATAAAATACTTAAAATTATTTAGATTAATTATTAATTTCCATTTTCCTCTATGGAAACACAATTTGCCATGATGGAACTCATAAAATTGACGATTTAGCATAAAAGTGTACTTTTGCATGTTTTGCATATTTTGAATAAAGTGTATAAACAATTAAGACGATGTTCATGTTGATATTTCTAATAGAATGAACCATTTTTAAACACTAGAAACCAATCTTAACCATAGAAAACCAATATGCATTATAAAACCAAAAGAAAACCCACTCACACATAAAACTACATAATATGCACTCCATCATATTTTGAGAGCGAGAACCCACTGATACTTGTTTACAGCCAACTGATGCTTCTTTGGAGCTCTCTTGATCTATCCCTTGCATTTTGTCATGAACCACATTTATGGTAAGAGAGAAAGAGAAGAGAGAAATATTGAAATTTGATCTTGTTGACTATAACATTTCCTGTGCAGGTCAGAGTGATGGAGAGTGAAAATTTTGTAGATCCAATACCCAAGATCAAGGAGATAATCATTGTTGAGACTAAAAAATCTAATTTTTAGGGGGAAAGAAGGAGGCACCGAAAAATGCGCCCCCCTCCCCCCCATGCCGTTTCATTTCTTTCACTTTTGGCCTTCTTTAATCCATCGTTAGTCAATAAGTACTAAAACAACTAGTTCAATTATTGCTTTTCACACTCGCTTAAAGTGGTTTCCACCTAGTTAAGGGAGCAAACAACCTCAAATTGCGATCTGACTAGGTGGGCAGCTTTCTGGCAACATCGAAATCTATTAACTTGGCCTCTGTCACATGCTTTTCATCTTCCCAATTTAGTAGTTGCTTCATAACGCCAAACCTTGTGGCTATTAAATTAGGGGTCAAACAAACTCTGATTGACAAAGAAACATGCATCGAATTCTCAGTGTTGAAAATACATTATGGAAAAAACTAGCTCCTTAATCCGCAACTATTTCATTTTTCACTAAAAATGTCTCTTTTATGGGTTCGAGCTTTTTTTACACTCAAATCTCGGTTCTAAAATCTTCTCTCATTAGCGACCACATAATAAGGCAACTTAACCTATTGATTCCATGAATTGATCTGCACATTCAAAAACATAAAGAGCATCAAGCTACTACAAATAAAATACATAACAAAGCACAAACATAGCTCTTATCCTACCCCTTGACAAAATCAAGACATGAAGATCCATGAGGAATAAGCCAAGTAGAATCTGACAGAGATCCAAAGCTAGTCACTAACCAATTGCTCCAACATAGACTAGCTAAAAATAACTATTAAAGGAGTCATCCTAAGTGGTATTAAGACTTGCCTACCTAATCAAGGACAACTAGACTAGGAACTTCTACTAGGCGAGGACTCCCTAGCTGCCTCACAATTAACAAAACTCTTAGAAATAGCTACCTAGTAGAGTAGCAAGATAGGGTCACTAAGGACTGCCTCAAAATAGAGTTTTAAATGCCTAACAATGCCTTTACAAGAGGCAGACAACTGCTCAGACCTCCCCCAAATATACCGAACCAAACCTTAGACTTCATGCCTTGACCTACCAATCCCCAAAAGAAGAAAATTTTCCAAAAACACATATACATCTAGATTAAGGGGGAAAATGCTTGGATAGAAAGAATAACACCTAGACATGGCCACAAGAAGCTTTTTGCAACAAGAGGCTCCCTCCAGGCACTTCTTCAAACTTGTCTGATGCAATATTACAATAAAAAACCATCAAACACACCCACACCAAATAAACACATGGCTCTCTTAGCCTAAAAAATAAAGCATTTACAAAAGGAGTGGCTCTCTTGGCCTTACAAAATATAACCATATAGCACACCATTCGGCAACCTATTTCTAAAAGCAAACCCTTGGTCCCAACATAAACTCTACTAAAGCACAAAACTAGACTAAGGGATGGGCCACTCAAGCCCTATACTAAATGCATCAAATTATTAGCTAGCCCCCTATAGAAATGGCAAGGTGTCTGGTGAATATATCACTGAATGATCCTATGCATCCATAAAAGAATAGGAAGATGGTCAATCACGACCTAGCTCATCACCCATATTAACCATCGACGGCCATAACAAGGCATGTGAACAAAGTGATCCCCAAAAAGTCCTGGGCTAATAAGATCAAACAATTATAATAACCTCTCAGGACCACAATTGAGAAATATGTCCTCAAAAAGACATAATTTGACAATTAATTCACAAAGCAATTCTACTTGATGAAAAACCAACTGACAAGTCACTGTCTCAAAAATCTACAGTATAGGCTACTGAATGATACATCCATAGAATGGGATCCCTCACACTATAGGTCCCATTCAATTGGTTGATCACTAGCTGCAAGTCACCTTTCACCAATAAACAGCAAATATCACCACGTCAAGCTATATGCAGCCCCATGATTAAGGCCTTGTATTCTACTATGTTATTAGTAAAAGTGTTGCCTAAATAGACTCCCATTTTCATAACGACTCTACATTGGGGGTCTTTAATAACCATGCAGACATTTGCATGCTTAGCAGATCCTCGTGAAGCTCTATCAAAATACAAAGTGTAGACCCATTCTTCATTGGCAAGTCACACCATACCAATAGCCTATTCGTACTTATGGTAGACAAAGTCATGCCGAGAGAGAGAACATATGACAGGTACAATCCCTCCTTCCTCACTAAACTCAATAGGGATGCTAATAAGAACCCTATGATAATGGTGGAAATAGACCTTAATATCCCATGTGCAATATTCATCTTTCCACTCAACAATATGATAACCCTTACTCCACCATATTACTTGACTTTGGTGGTAACGCTACTCTAAATACAGATGATTATGATAAGGAATGATTCTGCTCATCTGATTGCCTTGGGACCTATTGCAAGTTTAAGCTGGATCATGGAAGACCTACAAAGGCACCAAGTTTGACATCAGTCCCTACACATAATAAGGCTTCATGTTATTAAATTTTACTTTATTCTTAAACTTTAACCCCTACAAATCTGCTAAAAGGGCTATGGAGCCATTATTTCCTATACATATGATCTTATAAGGGCCATTCCATTTGGGTTTTAACTTGCCGGGAAATAACTTGTGACATGTACCATAATATAGGACCAACTAACCCTTCACAAATTTATATCTTTTAGCACAAAGATCATAAAACACTTTCATCCTCTTCTTTCCTACCTCTTGATGTAACACTCATGTAACAAAGCTGCAAGCAGATCTCATCAAGATGTGCTGGGGAGGTCAACCTTTCTTGCAATGCTTTCTCTTTACCCAAAGAATGGTTCAATGTAAACCTCATAATGGTTAAATCAATTTTCAAGGGAAAGACACACTCTTCCCCATATACCAACTTAAATGGGGTGTGGCTTGTTACTCTATTGAATGCAGTATTATAAGCCGCCCAGACAACCACATGAAGTTTCTTGTTCCACTCGCACTTACTCTCAGATACAATCTTTGGATAAAATCCCTACAAGTTGCTTCTTGGTACTTTCTACTTGTCCATTCGCTTGAAGATTATATGCAGTGTTTTATTATGTTTAATTTGCAAAGTCTTGATCAAGGCCCAATGACCTTATTCAGAAAGTGTGTCCCACGATTGGACGCAAGTTCTTTAGGTGGACTAAAATTGTATATAATTTGTTCCATAATAAAACTAGCTATGTCATTGGCATTGTCCTTTATCGTAGCTCGAGCTTCAGAAAATTTTGTAAAATAGTCTATTGCCACAATGGTATAACACTTTCACATAGTAGACAAAGGATGCACATGCCCGACAAAATTGATGCCCCACTTCTCAAAGGGCAAAGTCACAAGAATAGGATTAGGCGGCTGCATACAATTTTCCCTAGCATCTTGTCTCCCACAAACATCACAATGCTTAATATATGCACAAGCATATTGGAAAACCATCGGCCACCAATAGCCACCATATCAATATTTCTAGGCACGGTGATCCATCCACCAAAATGGCCTCCACATGCTGAATCATGACATTCCTCTAGAATAAAGTGTACCTCATCAGGCATCACACAATGATGATAAATCTTATCCACACCTTTCCTATATAAGTCACCCACTATTATTGAAAAGAAAAGTGATTACTGCTTTGCTTAATCTTTCTCTTCTCAGATTTAGAAAGAGTTTTCATTGAGTTGCTTTGATAGATAATGCATCATAGATGCATACCATGATGGAATAGAGGTTGCATCAATTTTGCATAAGTCCTCGTAGTCCTTAATATCAACCCACCCTTCCTTAGGCTCATCAAAATCTACTAGACACTCTACGATACCCTATAGCTTTGGTGGCTTTCTCCTAATCACATAGTCAAACTCTTACAAAGAGATCAACCACTTGGCTAGGCAATCAAGGGGTTGAAGCTTGTTCAATAGTAAGTGCAATTCCTCTATGTTGGTGAAGAACACCACCTTCTCATAAAGAATATAGTATGTGAACTTCTTGGTGGTAGACACCATAGCCAAGCAAGTCTTCTCTAAATAGCTATAACAAAGCTCTTAAATTCCCAACTTCGGTCTTGCAAATGCAATGGGATGATAAATCTGTGCCTCCCAAATTTGCGATAGGCAATAAATAATACTACGTCTTATCGCACTCGTGAATATATAGAAAACCCCACCCCTTTTTTTGGAGCTTTTAAAAATGGTGCTTTGGATAATTCCATTTTAACATCTTCAAACGCCACTTTGCATGCTTTTGTCCATTCAAAAACATGACATTAATGAATCAATGATAGTCCTCCACGGATAAAAGAAAAGTGTCAACTTTCTTAGGGTAAGTGGGTGGGCTTAGGGCCTCAATAACAACCACCTTTTCAGGGACAGTGGGGGAAATACTAGCTACACTCACAATATTACCCAATAGCAAACCATAAGCACCTCGAATACACACTGCTAAGGATTCAACACTATGCAATACTCATGATATTGCTCAAAGCGTGCATATGTAGAGCAATCAACTATCTATGATGGGTCATGGTAGCTACCCTTGATCATCCATGAAAACCTTCATCTCTTTAGGGTATATATCGGCAAATGTCTTATCAACCATTCTTTGCCAACTCCCAAGAGCATTACACATGCCAAAAGCCATCACGTGGTACACAAAAATACCATAAATAGTAATGAACATAGTCTTTAAATTATCCTCTTCAGGTATGGCTATGTGATTATAACTTGCGAAATAGTCCATGAAAGAATATATCTCTTGCCATGCTAATTGATCTAAAATATGATCGATAAAGGGCAGAGGATAATAGTCCTTCACGCTCTTCTTGTTCAATTCCTTAAAATAGACACATAGGTAGATTTGATTGTTCTTTCTTTTTCTTATTACCACCGATGAGCACCATTCTATATGTTCAATGGGAAAGATCTGACCGGCCTCCTTAAATGCATCAATTCCTCAAAAGAGGCTCTTTCAGCTCAAAAAGACATATATCTAACCTTCTCCCTCATTGGCTTACTACTTTCTTTCAATGGGAGTGTATGCATGGCAACATAGGGGGGAATCTCCTTCAATTCATCATAAATCCATGCAAATATATCCTTGAACTCTTGTTTGTACAAGTACCACATAATCTATATGCTCATCAATAGATAACATAGTACCGAGTTTCATGGAGTGGGAATCATTGGGAGTCCCAAGAGCTATCTCTATCACATCAGCATCACAAATCATGTCCTTTGCCTCTATTGGATCATTTAAACATACTTGGTAAACCTAGTCATTAGTAGAATCCTCTTTAGAATCATTGGAGCTTGAAGTTCCAACAAATGAGGTTCCCTTGAGTGCCTCCCATTTTGTAGTGGTAGATAATGCCCTTTCATCCAATGGGTGCTCAAGATATGCATCCAGAATTATTCTCTTTAACCCACGCCCAAAAATTAGTCAACCAGCTAGGATATCCACCAAACAATTGAAATGTAATATCCACAAATGTCCAAGAAAAATTTGATAGCTTGGCCTCCCAATGAATTGGATAACATGGAAGTCAACTACACACTCAATATTACCACCATCACATTACTTACGCTACCATTCCTTCTAACTGCCTTAGGCTATTGTCATTCATTTTTAAAACTGACATGATATCATTTTAGATTGGTAGACCCATCCTCTCCAATAAATTCATACTCATAATAATTACAAATGATTCGGGGTTCACCACTACATTTTCTATCAGGATTCCATCAACATATGCCTGCACCCTAGGGCGCTTCTCAACATGATCCCACCATTCAGTACCCACTCGATGGACACTAAAAGGTTTTATGACTAACCCTTTGTAGGATTTTCTTGAAACCCTTACAAAAATTCAGTGACAATTGGATTAATTGTAGCAGATTCACATCCGGTTTGACCTCACATAGTCTGGATGCTAGGTCAAACTCATGGAAGTTTGCCACTACTCTCTTCTCTTTTCACACCAGCTACTCTTTTAGCTTCTTGATAATCCTAATACCCTCCTTTTCTTTCTATTTCTATTTTCTTTTGACCATAGCCTCCTCTAAAATACCATTATTTTTAAAATGGTCTGCCTAGGCATCCAACATCTTCTTATCAGCCGTGCTAGATTTAGGGTTAATTGTGCTTGTACAAGGGTTATCTTTCTTATCATCTTTTAGTTTTTGACCCCTAGTTACTACCCTAACATTGTTAGGAGATAAACTCTCACTAATTGGCAAGTTTCAACCAAATTTATTCCACTGGGCATTTCCTCAAGTGTGGCTTTACCCCTTTGCAAAATTTTCTTAGGTCCCTCTCCTTTAGTATTCTTGTTATTCACATGATGGTTCACATGCCCACGTTGATGACTATCTTACTAGAGAGAACTAACCCTACTCCAACAAGTAGTGGCTAAGTGACCAAACTTTCTGCATATATTGCATTTGACATTAGGACAATTACGAGGGAAATGTTGCCCACCACACCATGTATAGCCGAATTGTGATGGGCCCACATTAGCGAGCTTTCTAGTACCCACCATCAGATTTTGTTGGCACTTTAAAAAATTAACATCTGCAATAATCTAGCGATATTGCTTAGTGATCATATCTATATAATGTTTCATCATATCTTTTACTTCCTCTATAATGTTTGATACAGAGGACTCATAACCAATGGCTTCAAGATCTACCTCCCCCACTAGGTTGCACAAGTTACAAAGGGGATGCAACATGTACTAACCCTTGGTTTACAAAAGGAGCTCTTTGGCTTGTCATTGTCTTAACGACAATTGGAGGAGCTGGCAACAAAGACACACTCCTTTCTCCACCATTTGAGTTGGTCACAAGGGTAATGATCGCACCTTGATCTCCACTAACCAATCCCAAAGTATTTCTAGGACTAAGGCTCGAATTTAGATTTTCCATCTATGAATAGGCCGCTTATAAGCAAAACTCTGCTTCCTCTGCTCGAGTTATAGTAGTATCTATATTCATTAGAGTGACATTAGTCAATTCCACTTGGATATTGAAGTCCAATCCATGCAAGAAATATTGCAGTTGGGCAACAAGTGGGATAGGGATAGAAGCTTGCAATCTATGAAAGACCTCTTTCATCTTCTTGGCGTACACTCAAATATTTTCATGAGGCTCTTGACGTGTCACATTTAGCACACATGGCCAATATTACCCACCTCTCTCAGGGGCAAATTTCCTTGGAAAGGCTACATAAAATAAATTGATTGTGATTATGGTACCAACTTCTAAGCCGTGATACCACATTGCATCCCTCCCGTCTTTTTTGGTCATGTTAAGGAACATCATTAGATGTCCATCATCGTCAATTTGGCGATTAAACATGAGTTTTTGGAACTCACTAATGTGAAGTTCCACATCCTCCTCCCGTAACCCATTAAATATGGGTACAGGAAAACCTAAAGCTAGCAAATTTGGCATTCCTATGAGAATTGCAATAGGTTGTGCTATAACAATAAACCGAATTTTCTATGGGAGTTTTATAATAGTGTGACTACAACCCCACTTGAAGTGGGTTGACTTACTAGGAGAAGGGGAGTACCAGAGCTTTCTCCTCCTCCTAATGGACTATTTGTGGCACTAGAGTCACTAAGACCTCTCCCTTGTAGGGATATTGAGCTACTACATTGAGGGAAATACCTCCTAAGGATTTCAACCCGATGATTTTTGTCATAAACTGACTGACTAGTCCCTAATTAACCAAGTTTCAAGAATCACCACTCATCGGAAACTCCCACCAAATGCACCACAACCTCCTGAGACCAAAATTGGCCCCAACACTACCTCTAGGGCTCTAGCCGTTGGTGGGTCTCCTATACTCACCCAAACAACCCCATGACCCTCGTGGCCATGAGCATATAGACACTATGAACTAATTTATTGAAAGTACGTTGTTGGAAGGGTTTTTGTCAAAAGGTCGAATCCACTAGGGATCAGAGGTAGAAGGCAGTAGAGATAGGAGATGGAAGAGAAGATAAAGAATACACAAGAGGTAAACACAATAATGACAAAGAACAATGAATCAAATCAATATGTATTAACAGAACCTAAAATCCTTTGTCTGGCACTACTCAAAAGCACTCTCCAAGCATTAGATCTCCTGGAGCTCCCTCGTAGAACAAAAACATGGATCAGAAATAACAACTCCTTCTCTGCTGCTCACAACCCAAATCTGATGGCTTCATTGGCTCCGAAAGGGGGGTAAAACTCCAAGACACTTGCTCACGGATCTCCCAGATCACTCCTTCTTCATCTTCCAGTTCAAACTGCAGTTTTCAGCCTGTCAACAGCGATTGCGATGCGCGCGATTTTGCCAATATGTATTTTTCATGAAAATCCCATAACTGGCTGAAAAAGCAACTTGCTTTTTGCATGCCATCCTAATCTAGAAGCTTTTCTAACTTTTTTGGATTTTTACAATAAATAATATCAAAAATAGGATAAAATTATACAAAAATCTAGTATTTTTGGATAATCCATGCAACTCACACTAGTATTAATGACTCAGATCACATTGACTCTCTAGATCAATAAAGAAGTCGGATGATGATGCATTCCATGCTTTTTCACACTGTGTCCACATAGCATCACGACATCCATCCCCTCTAAACATGCACATCCTCTGGTATGTACCAAAATCCTAGTTGTCACTGGATTTTGAGTCCTTCTCATCCTTTGTAACCATATCCTTTACTTCTTCATCTTCCATATCTTCCTGGCTACCCCCTTTATCATGGTGGCCACCATTTTCTTCCAATTCTAGCAAATCATAGGCAGTAGATTCTCACCTCTTGAATAATTTGATTCTTTTTCTTGCTACCGAAAGTTTTATGGCTGTCCCATCCAGCTCATTTAATGCATAAGTAGCATTATCAAATACATGTCTTACCACATAGGGTCCAAACCATCTTTTGGAAACTTTATGCATGGCACGATGTTGGTTGTCTAAACTGCTATTAACAGAAGAAACACCTTGCATTCAAATAGAACACACATGCACCCAAGAATCTACGTACCTCTGATACATTCATGCATACATCTTGCATTCTATCAATCCCATCTATTTTTGCTAGTGATGGTCTTCGCCCATAGGGCCCACGCATATGCCCAACAATCAAAACCTCTTCAATTCCAAAGACAGACTTTTGTCCAGAAAGAGTTAACTCTTCTAGATGCGTCAAAGTTCTCTCACAATCCACGATATGGTCTGCAACAAACTATCTGCATCCATGAGCATCCATCTCTTCATTCTTTTCATCCACTGCACATCCTTTGATTGGAACATCATCCAAGAAGGGCACTGTCAATTGTGGTATAAAATCCCTGAGTACCCTATTCATAGCATTTGTCATGTGTGCCACTGAGTTTGTTGCACCCTGTGGGAGAGTACACATCCGTACTAACCCCAAGGGAGTCTTCATGGTTGTGATATCCTTGCTTTCAATTGCAAGCTGAAAGTGATCATACCTCAAGTAAAGATCACCCAAAGAATAGATCTCTCTGCCTGCAAAAGCCTCTGCAAATTCATCAACCATAGGACTTGCACCCACATTTCTTATGGTCACTTTATTGATCAATTGCATATTTTGAATAAATCTCAAAGCCCCATTCGTTTTGGGCACAGTAAACCAATTATTTGAGTACGGGGCTAAAGAGGGCTCCAAGATCTTCATGCAAATCTTTTTATTTAGCAAATCCATTAGCTTTGGCAAGTAAGCTTTAGGCATTGAAATAGGCCTCAAGTTCCATGGTACATGTGGCACAATAAATATAACCATAGGAGAGACAACTTTTGGATTCACACAACCTATTTCACTTGGCTGCAATGCAAATTCCTTTCCATGCCTAGCCAACATATGCATAAAACAGTCTCTCTCAGTGGGCAAAAGAAACCCTTCTGCATCAACTTTCAATTCCTATAATGTTTCAGATGTAAATTGGTGACCTATAACTTTAGGATCTCGTAAGCTTGGCTGCCTTGGCACTTTTTCATACAAACCCTCACTCTCTGGTGGAAGTGGCAAAGCAATTGGTTTCCCTTTTTGTCAATTGTCTTATACTTTGTCTCCACAAGTGTTTCAACCCATTGTAATCCTTCCTGCTGAGCAAACAATGCTATAACATCATACATATCCAAAGAACATACTAACAACACTCTATTTTCAGCCTCATTTTCTGCATGTATAATTGCTAAAATTTCAGCTATAATGTCATTAATATTCAGCCCATAAAAGATGCCTAAAATGCCTTCATTTTTAGCTAACAATCCCAATGCTCTTAGTTCCTTAGTAGCTCGCTTCATAGATATGCATTCAGCCTTGCACATAGCTTCCATAGGCTTAAACCAACATGAACTATTTGTTGTAAATTGAGAATAACCAATAGTAAATACATGCTTCATTCCATCAAGAGGTGAGTACACCCTTTGAACAGCACTACTATAGCCTTGCATTACAGTTAGTGCTTAATGAAATCCATGTCTTTGAATTCCCTTGCATTTGGAGCCAAAGGAGACTCTCGAAGTGTATCCCGATTTCTAGGATGATTAACACAAATAGTAAGAAATTGGATTGCTTTTTCCCATCCTTACTTCTAACTCTTGCATAAGCAGAACCATCATCAAGCACCTTTGTTTCCATACGCACTCCTGTAATATAGAGCTGTCCCAAAATCATTGAATATGAGGAATTATCTTGCACAAAGAAGTGTTGCTCTTCTTGTACATCATCAATTGTCACTTTTACATTAGGACATGCAGCATAAATCTCTCCCGAAGAATTATTTGCAACCCTCATACGCCAACCATGATCAGTGTCTATAGGCCCCATGCACCATTTTTATACAATCCACGCTCAATGACATTTATCTCAGACCCCTGGTCAAGTATAGCAACACAAGGGGTTTCACGTTCCCCTATTTTCACTATCGTTTCAAAGGTAGCCCTAGCCCAATGATTTCTTATGTAGTGACTTTGAGGAATAAATCCTAGAGTCTCTTCCCCATATTGTTGCATCTGCCTTACTCCACCATGCATTTTGCTACAAGACAATGCATTTTCAGCCACTTTCTTCTATTTTCCACATGTTGTCTATTGATTAGTAGCATCCTGCATAGACAATCCAGTACTTACTTCATGTTCATATTCATCCCGAATACCCAACAACCCAGTTTCCTCTTCAAATTGTAGCAATTCAATAGTGTTATCACCAAGAAACCGATGCTTCCTCTTAATTATGTCATTATGTCAATGATCTCATCATGAAATTCTCGCTTGGTGATGCCAAGCACCTCTCCCAAGGTGAATTCACCCGACTGTTTAAGATCCATTCTTCAAGAACCTTCTTAAGATCTGTGGCTAACTCAATGTCAGATTGCAACTTATATCCTGGCTACTTACCCTTCTTTATGCCCTCTTGTTGGTTTTTGTGTTTTTGCTCTTGACTGATCTCTTCCATAACATGCTCGGGAGGTGGCTGATTTGCAGCTTTAGGCTGATCCACACTTCTTCTTGTCATTCTTTTAGATGTCCCTACATTATCTTCATCTCTTTTTTATTTTTCTTCCACAAGTACATCTGTGTTTTGTACCTTTGCTAAATATGCATACACTGAATATGCATCTACCAATGATTCCCAACCAGTTATGCCACGAATGTCTTGCCCTGCATGAGACATTTCACTATTGGTGACCTTTCTCTTTTCAACTGCATGTAAAGCATGTGTCCATATTTGAGCCTTTGGACCAACCATTACTTTGCCATGCATTCTATCCAATTGTAGACCAAAAGTAGAAGCATGTGTCGCCGCATAAGCATTTCGAACTGCCAAGTCTTCCAACAACTTTTACATACCTCCCTTTCCAAAATTCAAAGCAAGAGGAAATCTCATTTCTTGTGTATGGATCTTGCCATCTTTCCAAAAGATGAGCTGTCATGCCAAGGCCTCCTGATAGGCAGCACAATCCTCTCTCTCATGCTGCAAACTATCACATCACATACATCATTTTCCTGGCTTAGGGACAACTTCCCATCCCCTTTCCTCTTGTCCTTTTTCATCCAATTTTGCAACCTTCAATTGAAGATCCCACATGCCTTTGACCAATTCATCTAAGACATCTTCCCTAATAACAGAGGGAACAATAGCAGGTACAGCCATAGGGTTAGCCACAGAAGTAGGTGGACCTGCATAAGCATATTCATATTTTGCAACAACTGTTGCAAGACATCACTAAAGATTGTGTTCGAAGGTTCTCCCATCTTGTCTTTCCTTCTTCTGACGACCTTTCACTTCAGGTTCACCAATGTCGGAAGGTTTTTTGTCGAAAGGTCAAATCCACCAAGGATCAGAGGTAGAAGGCAATAGAGATAGGAGATGGAAGAGAAGATAAAGAATACACAAGAGGTAAATACAATAATGACAAAGAACAATGAATCAAATCAATATGTATTAGCAAAACTTGAAATCCTTTGTCTGGCACTACTCAGAAACACTCTTCAGGCATTAGATTTCCTAGAGCTCCCTCGTAGAACAAAAACATGGATCAGAAATAACAGCTCCTTCTCTACTGCTCGGAACCCAAATCTAATAGCTCCGTTGGCTCTGAAAGGGGGGTAAAGCTCTAGGACACCTGATCACAGATCTCCCAGCTCACTCCTTCTTCCTCTTCTAGTTCAAACTATAGTTTTCAGCCTGTCAACAGCAATCGCGTCGCATGCGATTTCACCAATCTATCTTTTTTATGAAAATCCCATAACTGGCTAAAAAAGCAACTTGCTTTTTGCATGCCATCCTAATCTAGAAGCTTTTCTAACTTTTTTGGATTTTTACAATAAATCATATCAAAAATAGACTAAAATTATCCAAAAATCTAGTACTTTTGGATAATCCATGCAACTCACACTAGTACTAATGACTCAAATCATATTGACTCTCTAGATCAATAAAGAAGTCGGATGATGATGCATTCCATGCTTTTTCACACTGTGTTCGCGTAGCATCACGACAACGTGTTTGTAGATATAATCTTTAGATTGTCATCCAACATGATGCAATTCCCAACTCCAAGTAGATGGAGTACCCAAACATATAGGTTGCTAGCACCTCGTAACACAAACAAAGGGAGCATCCCCCAGCTTATCATTGTGGCCCCACTATGACTCTCCTTCATCCTAGGGATTGGCCCCAAGATGCGTCATCTCAACATATAACACATATCACAAAGTCAACTTTTCACAATATTCATTCTAGGAGATAGTACATTCCTCACCAAATCAATCCCCAAGGAAATGATTACACTAAACCTATAGCATAGGGAGCCTCACACTCATCGTGGTCAATAGTTTGAAACCAAGTAATATGCAACTGAGAGATTTTCATAGTTATATCATGTTGATGCTATGCAAAGTGGATTACTTTGAGTGCACAAATATTTTATTTAAACAAAATTAGCATTGTGAATGTGCTCAAACATTCTTTTTATGATTTTCTTTCACTAATGACTTTGTTGCAATAAAAAGGTAGTGTGTCGAACTACTTTCTTAAAATAAGATCAAAAACTATATGAAAATTATAACAAACTAATCAAATTTTAAACCATATTCAGCACATAAAACCCTATCTATATCCACAGTTTAGGGTTTTGCTTGTGATGGGTAGGTTAAGAAGTGTTTCCATGTATGTTCTTCATAATATAAGAAATAAATAAACATACAAATGGGGGTAACCTAAGGAAAATCCTTATGCCCTGCCTGTCAAGATTGTGGGAGAGAAGGAAGGAGTCTCACTTGTAGCTTTCTTGCTTGCACAATGGGGGAATACACACACAGGTGGAGGCTGAAAACAGTTTTCCTCTTCTTAATTGTGTAAGCCAAAAAGAACTCTCATACAAAGAAATAGAAGAACCCTATATATGGGTCTCAAACCAAACTCAAATAACTAAGGTGGCATACTAACTGAACCACGAACTAGAGTAGATAAGGATAGTTGTCATCTAGCTATTATTCATGGGCGGTGTACCAACCGCATGTGCAGCTAACAAGTCGATGACATAAATGCACAACGGTCACCCTGGCATATCACGAGTGGAGCTTGATATCTCAACACTCCCCCTCGAGCTCAATCCCAATTCCTGCACACCAAGCAGGTCTCTGAACTTGCGCAGCTTCTCTGCACCCAATGCCTTCGTGAATATATCAGCTACGTGATCCTTTGTACTGACATAAACTAGATCAATAAGACCTAGTAAAACCCTCTCCTGCACATAGTGATAATGCACCTCAATGTGCTTTGTTCTAGCATGATAGACTGGGTTATTTGCCAAGTGTATACTACTCATGTTTTCACAATAAATGACAACTGGCCCATCTGTAGGCTGATGCATATCATAAAGTAGTTTATGCAACCAAGCTACCTCACATGCAACCATTGCTTCACCCCTATACTCAGCCTTTGTGCTCGACAAGGCAACTGTAGGCTGTTTCTTGCTACTCCAAGTGACTGCAGCACTCCCAAAAGAGAACACATATCCACTGGTAGATCATCTATCAGAAATATTACCAGCCCAATCAGCATCAGTGTATCCATGCAACTGTATATGAACCCCAGTCTCATAAAATAGTCCATACTGCAATGTGGACTTCACATACCTGAGTATGCGTCTAGCCGCATCCAAATGTGGTTTCCTTGGAGCTTGCATGAACTGACTTACCAATCCAACAGCATAGCTCAAATCTGGCCTAGTAATAGTCATATAAATCAAACTTCCTACTATGTGTATGTACATAGTAGGGTCTTCCAGAATCTCACCTGCATCTGCGCTCAACTTCACATTCTTCTCCAAAGGAACTGAAATAGGCTTACAGCCTATCATCCCATATTTGGACAGCATGTCCAATCCATACTGCCTCTGCAAGAGCCGTATCCCACTTGGTGATCTAATCACCTCAATGCCCAAGAAATAACGCAGCTCTCCCAAATCCTTCATCTCAAACTTCTGCTTCAATAGCATTTTCACATGAAGGATATCATCATCACTATCACCTGTCATAATCAAATCATCAACATAAATTACAAGTAGCATAATACATTTCTCTGTTTTTCTCACATAAAGTGAGAAATCTGCCTTGGAAATCTAAAAGCTAATAGTGACAAGATACTATCCTATCTTGTCGGACCATGCTCTAGGTGCTTGCTTCAAGCCATACAAGGCTTTCTTCAACCTGCAAACAAACTCAGGATGAACATCATGCACATAACCTAGTACTTGCTCCATATATACCTCTTCTTGTAAATCACCATGCAAGAAGGCATTCTTTACATCCAACTGATGTAAAGACCATCCCTTTGATGTAGCCATAGCAATGACTTCTCTTACGGTTGCCATTCTTGCAACCGGACTGAATGTTTCTTCATAATCAATGCCATATGTTTGTGCATACACCTTGACTACTAATATTGCCTTGTATCTGTTCACAGAACCATCTGCATTGTGCTTCACCTTATAAACCCACTTACAACCAATTGCATTCTTATCTTTAGGCAAAGGTACCAATTCCCATGTAGCATTTGCTTCCAAGGCATCCATTTCTTCATCCATGTCTTTCTCCCATTTTTCTTTTCCCATGGCTTGCTCAAAAGAAGTGGGTTCTGGTTCCTATATCACTTTGACCATATAGGCATAGTGAATGGCTGTAAATCCATCATATTTCAGCCTATCCACAGGATATCTAGCTCTAGTAGACCTGCGCAAAGTAGGCTCACTTTCAGGTGCTCTCAAAACATCCCTGGTCTTCCTTACTCTAGGCGTAACAATAGAAGGAATACCCAGCTCATCATCAATGCTCTGTTCTGAGCCACTGGATTCACCATCCACATAAGAGTGACATGCATTCACATCAAACATGGGCTGATCTACCTTCTCTTTTCCTTTTTGTGATACCTGCATACCACTATCTGCATTACTTTGAGAAGATTCTCCTGATCTCAATCTGCCTGTCCATTGCAAAGAATGTGAACCACTGCTAGAGGACGCTCCAGGTCCACTAATATCTTGTGACTGCTGCTGTGAATTCTGTGCAGCATTACCATTTTGTGCATCTACATTATCAATCACATTTATTGGTTTATACCAGCTACTCATCTCATCAAAAACAACATCTCTGCTCACTATAAACTTACGAGTAGAAGGGTTATAGTATATATACCCTTTTGCTGCAGAGAATAACCAATAAAGATGCACTTCTCAGCTTTTGGATCCAAATTGGATCTCAACTCATCTGGCACATGAACATAGGCAATGCAACCAAAAATTTTCAAATGAGAAATATCTGGTTTCCTACCAGTATACATATCCTCTAGAGTCATGCCATGTATTGCTGCAGTGGGAGTCCTGTTCATTATGTAGACTGCTATAGTAACTGCCTCAGCCCAGTAAAAATCTAGCAGGTCTTTTTCATTGAGCATGGCACGAGATACCTCTCCAATATGCCTGTTTTTTCTTTCTACAATTCCATTTTGCTGTGGAGTATTACTACATGAATATTGCTGCTTTATGCCATGCTCCTACAAGAACCTTGCAAACTCATTTGAGAGGTACTCTCCCCCTCCATCTGACCTTAGGCATTTTATTTGCAGGCCTATTTCTTCTTCAACCATAGCTTTAAGAGTTTTGAAATGCCCAAAAACTTCGCTTTTCTTTTTCATAAAATACACCCAAACTTTTTTGCTATAGTCATCAATAAAAGTGACAAAATAATAACAGCCTCCAAGAGATGCAACTTTAGTAGTCCACACATCAGAGTGGATTAATTCCAATGGCTTCTTACTCTCTTGAACATGTCTAGGAAATGGTTTCCTTGCCTGTTTTCCAAACTGACAGGCTTCACATACCTTATGCATTTCTGCAACCTTGAATTTAGGCAATCCTGCAACAATATTTTGGGCTTGCATTGATTTAAGTCGTTATACATTAACATGACCAATGCGTTTATGCCAGATATCAATATCTGGAACTACGCCGGTCCCATGTGCAAACATTGTTGCACTCAATTCAGGCATGTCTGCTTCCAACGTAAACATTCTGCCTTTCTTCTTTCCTTTTTCTATCAAGTGACCTTTATTTTTCATATCCTCAACAAAGCATCCATGAGAATTAAATCTGAACTGCAAGCCCTGCTCAACCATTTGACCAACAAAAACCGGGTTCTTGGTGATATTCAAGACATGAAATACATCCGACACGTATTTCTTTTTCCCATCCTGCATAGACAAAGGAATTTTTCCAATCTGCACAATAGGATGTGCAGTATCATCACCAGTCTCCACAAATCCTGGTTTTTCCATTTTCCTTGCATCCTACATCCATTCTGCATGACCTGTCATATGGTTTGATGCACCTGAGTCAACATACCACACATCGTTGCTTTCTTCTGCACTTGTCTCAGAATTGATCATGTGCTGCACCATAAACAAATGCTCATTTCTATCATCACCCTATCTACTAAAAGATGCATAATTCCCTTGTTGCAATTTTCCATTCATGATGTCATTCTGCTTTTTATAGCAGTCTTTAGCCATATGACCCATTTTACCACAATAGTAGCATTCAACATTGATGTTTGCATTTTGGCCTCTTTGCCATCCACCACGACCTCTTTGGCTCCCCCTGCCTCTAGAGTTACCATGTCCTCCTCCATAGGACTAGTTTTCTTGAGTTTGATGCATATTATGATTTCTACCACGACCTCCAGATCGACCTCCTCTACCTCTGCCTCTACCTCTTCCAACATTTGAGTAGAAGACAGCTTCTTTTGAAGTTCCTCCTGAGGAAGATGCACCACCATTTCTCTGCTCCTCAGAAATTAGAAGAGCAATCAACTCCTCAAAATCAGGAAATCTTTCACGGACGGAAATCGATGTTCGGAACTGTGCATAATCCTTTCCTAGACCATTCAAGGTCACAGAAACTAAATCATCATCTTCCACTGGCGACCCAATGGATGCAAGTCTTCACCTTCATGTGGAAGTCATTGATGCTCATACTTTCTCTTTGCACATTGTGCAACTCTTGCTTGAGCTACATTTTCCTGGCTTGCGTATTTGTGCTATACATTTTTGACAAAGTATCCCATGCCTCCTTTGGTGTACTTGCATCCTGAATATGCACAATCATAGAGTCTGAAATGCTAATAGACAGCCAGTACATAACTTTCCTGGCTCTCTCATGCCATCCTTTAAATGCCTGCATTTGTTGTTAATTGGGAACATCAGGAAGAACTGGTTCTTCTTCATTTCCTGCAATGAATTCCCAATATCCTTTTCCCATAAGGAAATTCGTCATTCTAAACTTCCATGCTTGGAAGTTGTTCTTGTCAAGCTTTTCAGTGACAATCTGTAAAAGAGAATCAGATGCCATTATAGAACACTGCAAAAAATTCTGTCACTGTAAAAAACACAGCTTCAGCCTCACAAGGGCAAATCTGTAAAACTGACGAAATTGGTATTTGACCACACAGTCACTTCCTAGTGATGATTTTGCATCGACAGGCAACAAGGATGATTCTGTAACTCCCAATGTCTCTGCGCACAAGCATACGATGCAATTTCTACGATAACTTTTCACCGACCTGTAGAATAGTGGTCGCACGGCATAAAATAGAGCATTTTCTTGAGTGCGTGCAGAAAACTTTCGCCTCCAAAACAGGCCCCAAAATGGCCTCAAATCAAAAAAACAGAGCAACCTAGGGCTAAAGCCCTAACCCACAGCATATACTACCCTCTTGCTACACCGCGAAGGGTGTCTCAATCTGAGACAATGCACTCTTACACTTTCCGGCTGTGCTACCCACAGAGACTTGCTCCCAAAACAGAAAAATGAAAGCAACACTAGTCCTCTTACCAGAACACCGCGAACTTGGTTTGCTTTCTTGAGCTCCTTACCACGAACAAGGCTCTGATACCATGTCAAGATTGTGGGAGAGAAGGAAGGAGTCTCACTTGTAGCTTTCTTGCTTGCACAATGGGGGAATACACACACAGGTGGAGGCTAAAAACAGTTTTCCTCTTCTTAGTTGTGTAAGCCAAAAATAACTCTCATACAAAGAAATAGAAGAACCCTATATATGGGTCTCAAACCAAACTCAAATAACTAAGGTGGCATACTAACTGAACCACGAACTAGAGTAGATAAGGATAGCTGTCATCTAGCTATTATTCATGGGCGGTGTACGAACCACGTCTGCAGCTAACAAGTCGGTAACATAAATGCACAACGGTCACCTTGGCATATCACGAGTGGAGTTCAATATCTCAACACTACCTCCATTATACTTGCACAAATATAACCCTAATTTTTCACATGCAATATCTAATTTTTTCATAATCAAAACTCATTTTTTCTATTTTTTACAATTATTTGTAATTAAAATTATAGTTTTTCTAAATTTTTAATGTGAAACACTTAAGATTACTAACAATCATTATTATTCTCCATTTTTCTCCATGTGAAAATTTTTTTCATGATGGAACTCATAAAATTGATGATTTAGCGTAAAATCGCACTTTTGCACCTTTTACATGTTTTGAATAAAGTGTATAAATGGTTAAGACTTGCTATTCAAGTTTCTATTTTTGATAGAATGAACCATTTTCAAACACTAGTAACCAATTTCAACCATATGAAACCAATATGCATCATAAAACCAAGAGGAAGCCCACTTACATATAAAACTACATACGCACTCTATTGTATTTTGAGAATGAGAAGTTGTTGATGCTTATTTATAGACCTATAATGCTTCCTTGGGTCTTTTTGGGTCTATCCCTTGCATCCGGTTGTGAACTAGCACACATTCCCTCTCATTCTCTTAGCCCATATGAACCAGGTTTATGGCAAGTGAGAAAGAGGAGAGAGAAAGTTGAAATTCCATCTTGTTGAATATTACATCATTTTCGCATAAATTGGAGTGATGGAGAGTGAAGTTTTCATAGATCCAGTGCCTAGGAGCAGGGATAGAATCATTGTCAAAGACTGAAAATTCCAATTTTTAGGAAGAAAGGAGGCGTCAAAAAATGCACCCCCTCATGGCATTTCATTTCTTGCATTTTTGGCCTTCTTTAATCCATGGTTAGTCAATAAGTACTAAAATAACTAGTTCAATTCTTGCTTTTCACATGTACGGCAATGCTTTTGATCTGATTGAGGGGGCAAACGATCTTGGAATTGTAATCCGACTTGACGAGCAGCATTCTAGTATCAAAATCTATAACCTTGGCGTCCATCACATGTTTTTTGGCTTTCAAATCCAATATAGTTGCTTCATTATGCCAAACCTTGTAGTCCTTAAATGGGGGATCAAATAGACTCTGATTGATGAATGGATACTTGCATTAGATTCCCAACATCAAAATGCATCAATGGAAACTCCAGCTCCTTGATCTGCAAGCATTTCATTTTGCACTAAAAATGCCTCTTTTACATGTCAAAGGCATTCTCAACAAGGCTATTTGGGTGGATGACCTCCACAAAGAGTGCAACAAAGATAAATATTTGGTACTACCCACCAAGAAATCCGCATAGGAAAAACCTCCACAGAAAGTAAAGAGACCCTAGAACTTATTACTAACTTGAAGAAGCAATATCAAGAGTCGCTCAAGATGGCAGAGTCTCTAAAAATCTCAATACCATATCACCAAAACACATAATATATGCCCTATGCTAGCATATTACGTCCCTTTTGAGTGCTCTAGGTCACCAAGGGAGTGCAGAAACTTTGGATTTTTTATTCATGCCACATATCACAAAGCTCCTTGAAGGCTCCTTAATTCCAACTTTGCTCATTAACAATATAATAGAGGTGCCAATTACCCTAGACCACCCCTAATTGGCTAGAAATTGGTGTTGTGAGCTCCTCCTAACCATTGACCCATTGCACAAAGAGTAGAAATCAATCCTTGAACCCCCATTGTCACACATCCCCCTAGCAATGCCCATGTCTACTTCATTGAGGAACCAATAGAGGATGATGAATACATGAACCCTTTTTTCTAGCACTTACATTGTGTGTGCTCTTCTCTCCCTTATCTTCCTCTTCTCCTTCTCCACTGCCATTGTATCCCCTTCAACTAGTATCAGAGCTTTGGATCAAAGCTTGATCATGGAGCTTGGTCCTTCAACTCGGATTGAAGACCTAGAGCTTGGAGCTTCAATGCCAGCCATGGCTTCTTCCCCCCGAGGTAAGATTTCATCTCCCGCCTCTCCCCGGCCCTCATAGGCTCTTTGCATATGTTCCTTGGCTTCATTGGGTACCTTGTATGCCCCTATTTGCCCCCTTATCCTCAGCATAACTAGCAGGCCCCATAGTAGCAGCTCACGTTTTTTTGCGCCTCTTTCAAAATCTAGCTCAAAAATCCCATTTTTTCTCATATCTCGGGCATTCGGAACCCGATTTAGGCAAGGTAAGAGTCTAACTTGGGGTTTTGGCACGCTCTGGACGCAATGGTGATATCAGATCTGCCAAATTTTGATCACAAAATTTCCTGTAACAGATCTGAGTTGATTTACAACAAGAAAATGTCATGCTCTTAGCTTATGTGATGCTCCCGAGGCTTGATATTTGATGCCCAAATGCTTTGGGGATGTTTGCCCAATGTTTTAAGATGCTTTAGGACTTGGTTTGAGCTTCCATAGCTCGATTTATGCAGGGATTTATTGTTGTACATTGTTTGGGCAGTAAGGTTTTATCAAGGACGGCTTATGCATAATGCTCTTTGTTGACATTCGAGTGTCTTGTTAGATGTATTGATGCTTGGTCATCATGGTTTATGCCCGGATATGCTATTTGAGAGCTATTGAGCCTTGATTTGGATGTGAACACTTCGTTGTCGGTTGGGATTTATGCTATCTTCATGGACAAGTTATTTTACCTCTAGTTTGGTTATGCCTATGATCTACGAGTGCTCCTGACTACTTGGGATGATATGTTGATGTATTTGGATGATGCCACTTTGATGTTTATGCTCCCAGATGCTTCTTAAGAAAAGAGTAGAGCTCAATTCTTGGTTCACTGTCATTTTCTTTGCAGCTGGCATTTCACTTGACAAGGTTTTATGCCCCATGCTATCCATGATGGGACTAATGTCTGATGTGGATGCTTTTGGGTTCGGCTATAGTATGGTAGATGTTTGGGCCTGAATCAACTTGAATTTGAGAATTTTGTGGAGCAATTTGCATTTGGTTGGCTTATTTCTTATGCAGCTTGGATGCTATTTGGCCTTTAATGCCCCAATTATGGATCTTGGATTTACTTGGATGTAGATACATGTTTGCCCTTGCTCCATTGTCTTTGCAGTTGGTTAATGAGCTTTCATTGCTCATTGATGCTTGGTTCTTTGCAGGTTACTCCTTGATCAGTGGACTTCTTGATAGTTCTTGGGTTTAGCAGTTATGGCTTTGTTGCTTCTGCGTTGCCTAGCTTCTATGCTAGTTGGGTTGCTTTTGCCCATACATGTTAGAGAGTAGTTGCTCTTGATGCTTACCCGACTATGCACTTTGTCTACTATCATGTACTTTACAGAGCCACTTATTTGGATGTTGTTGTACAAATACTTGGACTTCTCTTGGAGCTTGACCATTGTAGGATATTATGCCACTTACCGATCTTGCATTGACTTGGATACTACTATGTGGTCTGATGTACTATAAAGTCATGTTTGCCATTATGGTTATGGGCTGATTTCATGGCTGAATACCGTATGCTCTTTTGATAGATGTATTGGTCTTTACACTATTGTGGTTGGTTATGTCATGCACTTAGCTACAAGTCTTTTTCATGTGGGAGCTTCTGCATCCCTACTTGATGCTTCTATGCTTCCCTCTGCAGTGAGGATGGAAGAGTACTTGCAGCAGCATGCTTCTACCACTTGTGCTTCTACTGATAGTTGTCTTAATGAGCAGGTTCCCTATGTTGGGATAGCCCTCGACTCCTTGAGCTCCGTGGATGCTATGGATAGCCCTATTCATGATGACTTGGATTCCTTGTTGTCTTCTGCAGATTCTTCTTCTACAGATGTATACTTCCATTGTGGGAAGCTTGGGCATGTTAAAAGAAAATGTTTTAGATGGATTAGAGAGCAGCAGAGATAGAGATGAACTCAACATGAGCAGAGAGTCAAAGATACAGGAGATGCAGCGGGTGTTACCATTGTTACTAGTGGTGAGGTACATGTTGTTACCCATGATGATGTCGTTGAGTATGTACTCATGTCATCTAGTTTCCCTACAACTTTCTTGCTCAGTAATACGGCCTATACCTTAGATTGGCTATTGGATTGTATGGCATCTTGTCAGGTTACTCCACATAGAGCATGGTTCTCTACTTACAGGGAGTTTGATGGATGCATTTCTTTGGGCCTTGAGCAAACTTATGATATTATTGGTATAGAGGACATATACACCTAGCCTTGCCGAATGGGACTTCTCTTATACTCAAGGATGTTTTGCATGTTCCCATGCTTAGTAAGAGCTTGATTTCTGTCAGTCAATTGCATAATGTAGGATATACTATTTCTCTTCAAGATAGGTCATGCAAGATCTGTCGTGGTTGCTTGGTTTTGGCCAGAGGTTCTAGAGTTGGTTCTCATTACCCAGTGCATGTCTCTCATGTGAGAAATTCTATGGTTGCAGTTATTCGAATACCATATGTAGTGTTATGGCATTATCGCCTAGGCCATATGCACCATAGAGAGATGGAGATCTTGTCTCGTTTAGACTCATTGTTGCCTCCTATGTCACTTACAGATCTTGATGCTTGCCCTAATTGTACTCTTGGTCCTTACAGAGCCCCCTTGGCTTATGGCAATCGTACGAGGCATGCACCTTTAGATCTTGTCCATTGTGCAGTATATGGACCTATGCCTTCCTAGTCACTTGGTGGAGTGTTGTACTTTGTGACCTTTGTTGATCATGCTACCCACCGTGTTTTGGCTTTTCCCTTGGTGCAGATTGAGAATGCTGCAGTTATGCTTGACAGGTTTATGGATTCTTGGTAGCACGCCTAGGTGCTTGCAAATGGATTGTGAGATTCATGCTCTCTCTCTTGGCTTTCGAACCTCTTGTCAGTAGTATGGCATTGATTTCTTGTGCCCACAGTATTATGGGATTGCTCATGGCATGTGCCTGACCTTATAGGAAAAGGTTACTTCTATGCTTACCACAGCTGGGTTGTCTTATGGCTTTTGGGTTGAGGCCCTTGCGATGATAGTCTATTTGGTTAATAGGATGCTATGCTTAACCTTGGATCGTATTACACCCCATGAGGCATTGAGTGGCATGTAGCCCTCCTATGATTACTCGAGGATATTTGGCTGCCAAGCATCTGTACATATGCCACATGAGCCTATGTCATGTAGATGTATCCTCCTTGGTTATGGAGATGGTGACTTTAAGACCTACAGATTATGGGATTTGGATGCCTAGCAGGTGATACGCAGCCGTCATGTTGTCTTCTATGAGGTGTAGACACCTCTCAGGCCTCTTGATGAGAATTTAGTACGCTTTATGGCTGATTTTAAAGCACTTACAGAGCCATTACAGCAAGTTGTTTATGCTGAAAATGAGGCACTTATTGGCCCATGGTGCGCAGATCGGTCCGCAGAATGCTCGCGTAGTGAATCCCGGAAGGTCCCCAAGAACAATGAACTCTACCTTTTTGCACAAAAAACAATGTAAAAGCATGAACGACAAGAAGCAAGAGACAAATTGGGTTCAATCTCCCCCATGCCCTTGTGTGAGCGCTTCACAAAGCATGTATTTTATGTATATTTCAATCTTCATGCTCAATAATAGCCCAATTTACAAAAATATGACAAGCTTTTAGCTTTTGAGTTTGCTTTCTACAAAAATAGGAAAATAAAGCTAATGGACGGTGCCCATAGAGTCTGGCACGCCCAATCTCAATGTCCAAATAGAAATAACATATCCGTGCCCATAGGCGCATACAAAATAATAATCAATAATCGATGTCTCTATAGACATAACAAAATATAGGCGTGGCGCCTATCAAAATATAGTCCAAAGGTCGAATACTCGCTAGACTCCAATGCTTTCCTCCGCCACTGCTGCTATCTCTACACATCAACTGAAGCATTCACAATCGTTAGTAAAATAATACAATTAAACCGACAAAAGTGAATACCTAGCAGTCTTCAGCTACATAAATAAATCAACTGGTTAGAAATAAATCCTAACCCTAATTTATTACGAGTGCGCACTCTAAACTCATAAACGTTTATTAATTTAATATGCATTTTGCGGAATCACCCGCTATGGAATCACCCATGTACACACTAAATTAATGAAACGCCCGAAAAGGACAGGCGTCCCCATCAACTTCTCGCACAAAGAATCCTCTTTGTGTATGAGCCCCGGTCATCTAAGTTTACGGAATCCACCATAAAACCTCACGGAATCCACCGTGGCACAGAATCCACCGTAGAATATGCCTCCTGGCATCATACCCCCGGGGTGGGATAGCAATTGACCTCAATTGCTATTAGCTCAATGTGGAGCTAACAGAGTGGGGAAAGCATTTAAGTCTCTAGCGTGCATCCATTGTGCTTCCTCTACAGGATGGTTCTTAAATTTTACTAGATATCTAGAATACCTTCGGCCAGTTCTAGTGGTCATGTAGTCAGTATCTATGATGGCTTCTGGTTCAAGTATTTCAGTCTCTTCCTCTAATAAAGGTGGGTTTTCATAAATAGGGTGGATAGGTAATTGGCCTCTAAATGGTCTCAATAAACTAATGTGAAATGTATTATGAATTTTCCAATGAGATGGCAATTCTAACTTGAATGCATTATCATTAATCTTATGAATGATTCTAAATGGTCCATAAAATCTAGGAGCTAATTTGACAACTGGATGTCTATCTACACTTTGCAGTCTACGCTTTTCTATTCTAAGCCAAACATAATCATCAACTTTGAAATTCATGGCTTGTCTTTTCTTGTTAGCTTGTTTGGTATATGATTGTTGGGCTTTAGCAATCATATCCTTAACTTCATCAAAAATACTATTATGCATAGTAGCTATATCATCAGCACTCTGAATTCTATTAGACAAAGATGCAACAGGTGTAGATAATCTATATCCATAAATGACTTCAAAAGGTGCTTTCTTTGTAGATGTGTGTGGTGTATTGTTATATGCAAACTGTAATAAATGCAAATGAGTATCCCATGTTTGAGGTTTAGAGATAGTATATGCACGTAAAATATCTAAAATGGTGCTATTTGTGGCTTCTGTTTGTCCATTTGTTTCTGGATGAAATGCAGATGAGAAATCAATCTTTGTGCCTAGATTTGCAAACAGTGTAATCCAAAAATTATTACAAAATCTAGAATCTCGATCTGAAATAATCAGTTTTGGCAATCCATGGTTAGTAAAAACAGTTTTCAAAAATAAATGTGCTGCTTGTGATGCTGTTAAAGTTTTCTTACATTCAATGAAATATGCTTGCTTACTAAATCTATCTACAATTGTCCAAATCATGTCATGGTTAGATTTAGTATTTGGTAAACCAATAATGAAATCCATAGAAATATGTTCCCAAGGTTTAGATGGAATAGACAAAGGCATTAATAGTCCATACTGTTTACCATGATGTCTCTTTATTCTTTGACAAATCAAATATTCAGAAACGAAATTAGATACATCTGCATCCATATGCGGCCAATAAAAATCTTCAGTTAACATGCGTAATGTAGATATGATACCTCTATGACCTTGATATGGGGGACAATGAATTTCATTCAAAACAAAAGATCGGAATGGAATAGTAACACACAGTCTCTTTTCAAAAAACATAAATCCATCATTATATGACAATGAATCAACAGGAATGAAATTATTTTGAACTAATTTTTTCCAATCAGAATAAAAAGTAATATCCTGGTGATATGTATCTTTCATAGCAATCAAAGAATCAAAAGATATAATATAAATATTATGAATTGCAGGTCTTCTACTCAATGCATCAGTAACTACATTTTCTTTTCCAGGTTGGTATTGAATGATAGGATGAAAACTTTGAATGAAGGAAGCCCATTTGATATAACGGTCAGAGATTTGAGGTTGGCTAAGTAGATGTCTAATGCTTTGCTGGTCGGTCTTTATCATGAATTCTGAACCCATTAAATAATGCTTCCACTGTTTTAATGCTTGTACAACTGCTAATAGTTCTTTGTCATAAGTGGAATATTTGAGCTCAGAAGGTTTCAGCTTAGAACTAAAATATGCTATTGAATGGTTGTCTTGCATTAGTACGGCTCCTATTCCTGATCCGCTAGCATCGGTCACAACTAGAAAGAATGGTCTGTTAAAGTCAGGCAATTGTAGAACAGGGGCATTAGTTAATGCACGTTTCAGTAAATCAAAGGATTTCTGCTGAGTTTCAGTCCATTGATAAACAATTCCTTTCTTAAGAAGTTTGGTTAATGGTAAAGCAAGTAATAAAAAATTACGTACAAACTTCCTATAGAAACTAGCAAGACCAAGGAATGAGCGTAATTCATGTACATTTTTAGGAACAGGCCAATGCAATATTGCATCAATTTTCTTAGGATCAACTTTAATTCCTTCTTTTGATACAATATGACCTAAATATTCTATTTCTGTCTTAAAGAATTCACTCTTTTCAGGATTTGCAAACAATTGATTTTCTTTCAGTAATTGAAAAACTAATGATAGATGCTCATAATGCTCTTTTTCACTTTGACTAAACACCAAAATATCGTCAAAGAAAACAATCACACAATACTGATATTTCAGAAAGATACGGTTCATCATTCTACTGAAAGTAGCAGGTGCATTAGTTAATCCGAATGGCATGACTAAGAATTCGTAATGGCCAAACTGTGTTCTGAATGCGGTCTTAAATATGTCGGATCTATCTAGCCTCACCTGATGATATCCAGACTTAAGGTCAATTTTTACTAAATATAGAAGATCCTTGCAGTTTGTCCATAAGGTCATCAACTCTAGGTATAGGATACCTATTCTTTACAGTGATCTTATTTAATGCTCGGTAGTCAATACACATACGATAGGTATTATTCTTTTTCTTGACTAAGAGTACAGGTGCACCGAATGGAGAACTGCTAGGTCGAATTAAGCCTCTATTTAGTAATTCTTCAACTTGACTCTGGATTTCTTTTTGCTCTATTTCATTGTGCCTATATGGTGCTTTGCAAGGTGGTTGTGTGCCAGGTATTAAATCAATCTTATGGTCTTCTGGTCGTGAAGGTGGTAAACCTGGTGGTAGGTCTTCTGCAAAACAATCCTTAAAATATGCAAGAAATTCCTTATGCCTAAGATGCATATGATTTTCCTTTGCGTGCAATTCATTCACCCAAATGAGATATGATTTAGTACTCTTGCGTAGTGCACATTTTGCTTGAGTATGCGAAAGCAGTGGAAAAATATGAGATGCATGCATACCATATAATGTAATAGATTTTCCTTGAAAATTAATATTCATTGTGTGCGTGGAATAATCTATATTTGGATTATGCTGGTGTCTCCAAGGCATTCCTAAAATAATGTCGCTTGACTGTAATGGGACAACTAAGAAATTTCTTCTTTCAATGTATGCACCAATTTGAATCTCTAAATCTTGAACTTCTTGTGTGCCATTGTACCTAGTGCCTAAAAATGCAGCTTTTATGCGATAATGCGTAGGTACAGTATGTAATTTCAATTCCTTTACCAATTTGCTGAAATAAAGTCATGAGTACTACCGTCATCATGCAAAATAGTTCTTTCCCTTCCATGCACCATACATTTCATAGTCAACAATGAATGTGGAGTAGGCATACCTCGTAAAGTGTCGGAAGTAGTAGTAGGATCATCCTCATCTTCAGTGAAATCTGGCATATCCTCATGCTCGTCTTCATCCATGGCTCCAAGATAGTTGATATGTGCTGATGGCTTCTTTGAATGACAATTTGCTGCGAGATGCCCTGGCTGGTGACATTTATAGCATACTATTGGCTTGGCTTTGGTTACATTATTTGCAATGGCTGGAAGTCTGGGTACATTTGGATTTACTTGTGGAATAGTCTTTGGATTTGGATTGACAGTGGATGGTAATGCAGGTGGTTTAGCCCAATTCTTGCGGAAAGATGGTGATGAGAAACGACCTGGATTAAACCTTCTAAAATTGGAATTGAATTGTTTAGATCCATAATTACCATTGGCTTGGAATTGTTGTGGTCGTCTGTCTCTTCCGCATAACTTATCTTCAGTGTCGTGAGCTAAGGAGATGGCGTCTTCAAGGGTAGCAGGCTTGAACATGTTCACTTCAGCGTAGAAATGTCCAAGAAGTCCAGACATATACTTCCGCTTATGCGTCGTCTCTGGTACGTCTTCAAGCATGCGTAGTTATAGGAGTGCATTCCAAAAACGCTCTGTGTATTGTGGAATAGGCTCACGATCCCATTGTTGAAGTAAATCCCATTGCTTGATAGCCTTCTCATGAAATTGCGGTGGAAAGAAATTCTGCATGAACTTCATCTTGAAATCTTCCCAAGTAGCAGGACATTCTATGCTCTTGCGGACTACAGTCCACCAAAGTGATGCTCTGTCTATCAGATGATTAGTAACACACTTGATTTTATCTTTTTCGGGATAAGTTTCCTCATAGAAATAGTCATCAAACTGGCTAATGAATGATAAAACAGTCTTTCCTTCTCGTATGCCATTGAAAGTGCGAAACTTGAAACTTCGTTTACTTATCTTGGATTCCTTGCGAATGGTTTGTGCTTCAAGAGTGGCGTCGATGGTACGTCGAATCAAATCTTCATCTTGAGGTTCTTCTTTATCGGTAGACGCTCTTTGTAGTTTTGTCAATTGCGCTTGCAATGCTTGCCTAGCCCTTCGCTCTTCTTCCAATTGTAGCATGATTAAATCCAGCTTTTGTTCCATGGTAGGCTCAGGTAAGTCGTCTTCAGTCATAGGATCATCCATATGTGGGGTAGTCATCCTGTAAAACTCAATAAACCTTTCTCACTCAAAATCAAGTTAGCGTGATGAGCGTAGCTCAAATTCGGGGTTACAAAGCTATGTATTTTTTGGATATTTCTTTGTTTATTTTCAGAAAATCTGCAATATTTCCATCTTCATTTGCTGAAAGTACTTCAACGAACTTGTAGATAGGTAGAACACCTTTCCACGAACAACTTTCCAGTTCAGAGTTTTTGCATAGGAACAAGTCTTCTAGGAGTTTTGAGCACTAGTCAGTTCTGACTCCAGTTGACTAGTCTGACTTGCAGAGTTGCTGACTTAGCAGACTTACAGAGTTGCTGACTTGTTGAACTTAGGCCGACTTGCAGAACTTACAGAACTTGATTCCAATTGACTTGCTAAACTTGACTTTTGCAGCGCAGGACCTGGAGTTTGTCAACTTGATTGACTTGTGCAACTTGATGAGAACTTAATGGCTTAAGCTTAAGTGATTAAGCTTAAGCTTAGTAAGCTTAATGATGGCGGCGTCTGATTTTCGTGGGGGGGGGGGGGGGGCCGTTTTTTTCACCGCGCGAAAAATTCGGACCTCCTTTGAGACCACGATGAAGAATTTGAAAGCTTAAAGCTTCTTAAGCTTTCTCTAAGCTTTACTTAAGCTTAACTTATGAGAAATAAGAGATGAAGTTTTTGTTTTCTCACTGTATAACCACGACTTCATGAAGGAGATGGATGCGTGGTCCTCCGTCTACAGAGCCTGGTCCTTCGCGATCTGACAGTAGAAACAGGGGTTCTTGATCGCCAGAAGTCTGCCTGTATCGACGGTTCGCAATGAGATTGACTGTAGAGCCCATTTGTTCCTGGAGCTCCGCCTTTCCCCGAGATTGGTAGCAATTGGAAGCTCTTGATCTCTGCTCCGCTCTGATATCACTGGTGCACAGATCGGTCGCAGAATGCTCGCGTAGTGAATCCCGGAAGGTCCCCAAGAACAATGAACTCTACCTTTTTGCACCAAAAACAATGTAAAAGCATGAACGATAAGAAGCAAGAGACAAATTGGGTTCAATCTCCCCCATGCCCTTGTGTGAGCGCTTCACAAAGCATGTATTTTATATATATTTCAATCTTCATGCTCAATAATAGCCCAATTTACAAAAAATATGACAAGCTTTTAGCTTTTGAGTTTGCTTTCTACAAAAATAGGAAAATAAAGCTAATGGACGATGCCCATAGAGTCTGGCACGCCCAATCTCAATGTCCAAATAGAAATAACATATCCGTGCCCATAGGCGCATACAAAATAATAATCAATAATCGATGTCTCTATAGACATAACAAAATATAGGCGTGGCGCCTATCAAAATATAGTCCAAAGGTCGAATACTCGCTAGACTCCAATGCTTTCCTCCGCCACTGCTGCTATCTCTACACATCAACTGAAGCATTCACAATCGTTAGTAAAATAATACAATTAAACCGACAAAAGCGAATACCTAGCAGTCTTCAGCTACATAAATAAATCAACTGGTTAGAAATAAATCCTAACCTTAATTTATTACGAGTGCGCACTCTAAACTCATAAACGTTTATTAATTTAATATGCATTTTGCGGAATCACCCGCTATGGAATCACCCATGTACACACTAAATTAATGAAACGCCTGAAAAGGACAGGCGTCCCCATCAACTTCTCGCACAAAGAATCCTCTTTGTGTATGAGCCCCGGTCATCTAAGTTTACGGAATCCACCATAAAACCTCATGGAATCCACCGTGGCACGAAATCCACCGTAGAATATGCCTCCTGGCATCAGCCCATGTGACATAGCTATGCATAGCAATCAGGGTCAAGATGTTGGTGGTCACTTGTTGCTAGACCCTTTGCAAGCTCATGAGAGCCATTTTCTTGTAGTTTTGCAAGCTAGACAGCTAGCCATATGTCAGCCTTTCACTTCGCTGAGGCCACATGTAGTCTTGAGACCTCGTTGGATGAGTGTTCAGGATGTTGGCTCTCTTTCAGTGATTGACTCTGGAGAGTTTGATTGCTCTCCGATGTCTTGTATGTGCCACAATGATGCTATGCGAGACTGTGATGTTTTACAGTCGTGCACTGATGAGTTGTGCTTGCTTCATGAGAAGCATTCTTGGATTACTCCTTTGTATGGAGCTACGGGATCGCTTATCTCCTGGATGTCATGGACTCAGGGATGCTTGACTCTTCTTCTGCAGAGATTCCTGACACTTCTTGCATAGCTTGCTTTCTGATTGGGCGTTGGGTGAGCTGTCATGATTTCTCACCTTGTCCTTTTCTTTTCTTTTCTTTGTTTTCACTCCCTAGCCACATTGTCCGTTTAGTGGGAGGTTGTTAGGGTAAAAGGCCTCTGGGCCTACTTGTGTACACTATGACCACCCATTCTTTATTCATATATAATATGATAGTGCAATAAGGTTGTCAGTTCAGTTGGACAGCACCTATGTTGTGTGTGCTCTTCTCTCCCACATCTTCCTCTTCTCCTTCTCCACTCCCATTGCATCCCCTTCACAAGGATGTGGGCAAGGGGTACCCTTGGCTAGAGATCTTGTCGCTTATTAGACTTTTGGGCAACTACATACAACATGTCTCCTCAAGATTCCCACAGAGGCCAAAGCAAGGCAAGGGAAATGATGTGGATCAATGCTTAATTATGAGGATAGTATTCCCATTCCAGTGCATGCTATCACCTGCACCCAAATGAAAGTAGGAGGAATCAATATTAAAGGCCCTACAACCATGAATGGTTTAATGATTGGCAAGAAAAGAGCCAATCATTGAAATAGAGAAGGCAAGCTGAACTCAAACTCAAGAGTGAAGGTCCCTCCACAATCCCATTGACTATTCCCATCTCTAGTGCAAAAAGTGCTACCACAGTATCGCAAACCACCAAAGAGAAAATTGGAAAGGATTACGCTTATCCTGAACCCATGTGTTTCTTTCAATAAGCTAGGGATAGGACTTATGCTTCTCATGAGAGTTGGGATCTCAATATCACTTTGTAAACATATGTGTTTTCATGGTTTGCCTTTGTATATGGTGGCTTGATCTTTCTTGGTCAAGGTGACTCCTAATTAGTTTGTGGTTCACTATGCTTGTGGCACAATAACCTTCATGAATCCAAGGGAGGGTGACATGGATCCAAAAATACTAGGAGTACAACCTACAAGTTGATTTAGAACATGGATCCAAGTGATCATGCAATTGTGGATGGCTTTGGTGCTAACTTTGATTGCATGTGCCTATGAGGCTTAGGCATATGGCTTTGAGTAGGCTTAAGATCAATGTTTAGGCATATGGCTTTGAGTAGGCTTAAGATCAAGGCTATGGAGTCGAGTGGGTGGTGATGCTATGGAGTCAAGAAAGTAGTAGGCAACAAGACCTGAGTAGGCTTGAGGGTGGCAAAGTTGAGTATCTACTTTTGGATGGAGTAGAGTAGAGCCAAGTAGGCAATAGATAGTAAAAGCCAAGTATGAGATGGAATCAAGTGGGATTTGAGGTAAGTGGGATGCGAGGGGGGTTATGGAGTCGAGTAGAATTTGATCCAAGTGGGGTTCAAGGGGGGTTATGGAGTCAAGTATTGGTGGTTTTATCCTAGTGGAAATGGAATCCAGTATGGGTAGTTGGATATGGGTGGGTATGGGGTAAAGTGGATGGTTCTAAGTGTGGGTGGATCTGAGTGAGATAAAGCGAGTCAACTAGAGTATAGATCCAAATGCTGAGATGGAGAATGGATCCAAGTATTGGATGGGGTGGAGTTGAGTGTGGGAATGGATCCTAGGGAATTGAGTCAAGTGGGATTGGAGACTTGTATTGCATCTTAGTATTGGAAAAGAGGGAGTTAAGTGTAGAAATGAGGTTGAATAGAATGTAGAAGAAGGAATCGAGTGGGGTGTAAAAGATAAAGTCAAGTGTAGAAGAGGGAGTTGAGTGGGGTGTAAAAATTTAAAATAGATATAGATGCTTAGGTCTTATCAAGTAGGTGATGGGAATGAGGTTAAGCAAAAAGAATCCAAGTGTGCAGAACATGAGCAATGCTAGCTTACATTTTTTTACAGCTATAAGCATGATTAACATTTATCCCATCATCTTGGTTTACATCTTGTGCAATTTGAACATCTACCTCCTATAATCTTTGACTATTTGTAGCACTCAATTAGCTTTCTTCAAGATCTTGATTGAGTGCCTCATGCATAGGTTATATTCTTGATTATAATTTCTCATCTCTTCTTGTATTGTCTCGAAAATAGGGTCTTTCTTCTTATTTTTAGACATGGTCCATATGTTGTTTTAGTAACCTTTGACACAAAATATGCAATATATTTTGATTGCAAGGTCCAAATAGAGTGATTTTTGTATTGAAACCTTAGAAACAAAGTCCCATATCTATAATGGTCATTATTTTTTGTTAGAAGAATGACTTTTGTTATCTTGGAACCAAATTTAGTTGTTTGTGTCCAAAACTATTCAGGCACATGTATATACCCTATTCACAACTATAAGTCCACTTGTAAGTGGTCTTTCCTATGCTAAAAACTCTGTATAACACTGAATTGAACTTATAGGGTACTTGTATGACCTGTACTACCACTCCAAGAGTACCAAAGATACCTACAAGTACATGTACAAGTCTGAAATACATGCATGAAATTCCATGTTTATCCTTGTTTAGATGGAATCCACTTGTAAATGGTAAACCACCCACAAGTGCCTCTACTAGTCTATCCTATCCCTATAGACTACATTAAATTTTCTATTTTGGCCCTGTTAAGCTGAGATCACCTTATACAGCCTATAATGATGTTGAGATAAAGCAGGATCACTTTAGGGATGCAAAAATGAGGCCCAAATCCACTACCATGCTATCGTCTTCAATCCTTCACAACATTGTACTTGTGTGGGAGGTAAAATGGTGGAATGAGCACCTACATGTCAACTTTGAGACTTGAGGGGTGTGAAAATTTCCTCCCCATGCAAAGTTGTGCACCACTTTAAGATTTTCAATGTGAAGAAGGGTTATCTCTCTTTGTCTCACATCTCACCCAACATCTGCTTTTCCTCACAAGCATTTTGGCATGGCAATTGCATGCTAGACTAATCAAACAATAGTGATATGTAGGGGTAGAAATAAACCTTTGTTCCTTTTAATCAAATGCAAGTGGAAATAGGAAATGGATTGAAATAAAATGAAAGGGATAGGGATTTTACCCTTTTGTAGTGACTCACTACATTACAAATTTTTTCCCACTTACTAAATATATGCTTTTCTCATTTGATACTTCAATGATCAACAAACAAGGAAAGTCAGCTTAGCATTAAATGAGAGCATTCAATCAATGTAATACATCAAATGGATTCAAGCATTCCATCGCCATGATAAGGGAAATATAAGCATTGCTTGAAATAGCCCTAGGTGTGTTCTATATGCTACCCAATTATGAAAATTAATCAAGGATTACTCCTAATCTCTCTTCCAACAATCGGAGAGGCCAAGAGTATTGAAGAGAGACTAAAGAGTGTAGGACTTAATGGTACCTTTACAGTTGATGAAGATGGTTGTTGAAGCTAAAATGATCAATCCATCCTTTATTAATCATTGATGCATGAATGCCTCTTGCTAAAGATGGTCAAGATTGATCAATTTCATTAATAAAAGGATGGGATCCTTGACTAGAGTCTTCAATGATTGCTAATGTAGCATCCAAGTCCTTGATACAGGATTAATTGATGAAGAAGTATCAAAAATTTGAAGAAACTCTTGAATAATGCATGTTGTCCCTATTTCAAGAGAGTGACAATTCAAAAGATACCTTTGTGGATCATCAATGCTGACCAAGAGTAAGTTGAATGCACTTTTTCTTACATCTTGGGATTGGAATATATCAAAATACCCAAGAACAAAATCACAATGGATTGATATTTCACATACATTTCATGGTACCCTATTGTAATGGAGTTTAAGAGAGAAGAAATCTCATCCAATATTGATGCTATGATGGAATCTTTGCTAAATCTTGAAGCACAATGAAGAATAGGATCCCTAAAGTGATTAGACTACAAAATTCCCTCTTGAAATAACCAAAATCAAGCCAAAATTTCAATCAAAACTCATGCTTCTCTATTTATTGTAGCCATGGGAAAAGAAGAATCAATCTTTAATGGTGAAGGAGTAGAGTAAGGCTTTGATGAAGTCTCAAAGATGCCTTAATGCTAGAGAAAGAAAGCTTGAGATGCTTGACATGGCTTCGAAAATGGAGTATTTAGTTGCTATCTTGAAATCTCAAACAAGGAAGAGAAAGATCTTCATCAGTAGTCTCTTAATGCTTGAAAGGAGGCTCAAATCTTATTGATTCGTCACCTTAGAGTGCTGAGTAACCATATGAAGCATCAAGAAGGAGATTATGCCTATGTTTGCTACTAGAAACTTTCCCATAAAATGTGGTGCAAAATGCACAAATCTAACCCGAATATCCACATGTCATACACTGCTTAAGACTATCCAACTTGGTGCTCTCTGAGGTCTTGGAGAAGAGAGGAATCAATATCTAATATCCATGGAGAGAGATTAGGTCATGAGAAGAAGATCAGATCCAAGAAATCTCCATGGGAGCTTCAACCCTGTGAAGAGGATAAAGTGAAACCCTAACTCTCCAAAGAAAATGCAATTTAGTTTCTCCTAACTCCAATCCCTTTCTCTTTTGACAAGAAGACCTCCAAAAATGGATTCAAATCGATTGACAACTTGCTAGAATAGTAAGAAGACCACCATTTCTTCAAGAATCTTGTCAATGTCCATCAAGATGATCGTGGTTTAATGTAGTAGATCCTACTTAGTCACGATTACAAGAATTAACTAGACATGTAACTAAAATATAATTGCAGTCATATGTCCTAGTCTCTACAACTAAATCCATGGTTGACAATGATCAAAGATATTATCTAACCTAATGCTTTGATACGAATGAAAAGAAGACCTACACTAACTATAACAAACTAGCATTTAATGACTAAGAAATAAGAAATGGAACAAAAAATGATGAACTTCCATTGATAGATCTCCAAGAATTCATGGCTATTGCAAGATACAATGGAGAAGACAACTAATGCTAATGCTAAACAATTATTGATGGTTTATCAAATGCAAAAAAGGTGTTTACAATGCCACCAAGGCTCCTTTTATACTCCTCAAGTCATGTTCTAAATCTCTCTCTCCCTATGCAAAATTTTCTTCCTTCTAATTTAATAATGGTCTTGAAAATAGTCCTTGGCAAGTATTTTTCTTTTATTACAATGTTTGCATGCTCTATTGGAAGAGGCTTGCCATGTCAATTGAATTGAAAGAAGAAAGAAATTTGTGAAGGAATCAAAATGCTAATTGTAAGGTATTAAAAAGTCTGTCATGTGACAACCCTTTGTATTTTATTTTTTTTATTACTCTTCTACTTTTTCTGTAATCTTATTCTCTACCATAGAAAAGGCTTGGCGTGCCAATTGGATTGGAATAAGCAAGGAATTTTTCAAAGTAATTGGAATGCTAAAGTAATTTCTATTTGTATTTGTACTTTCATTAGTTTAAGAAGTCATTCATATCCATATCTTTCAATGTTGCAAGTCTTTCACTCTCTTTTGCTTTCAAGAAACATGGATGAAGGTTTAATGGAGAAGAAGAGTCATATATCTATTAGTAGGGAAAAATAATTTTCCACATGGAGAGGAAAGAACCATAAGCTTACTTCTGATCAAGAGGAAGTTGGAAGGTTGAGAGATGAAGGCAAGAAGTACAATGACTTATGGGTAAATGAAAGCTTATATCCAATAGATCTACTAACATTTCAATTACTAGATTTCAAAATCTGCATAACACAATCAAGTTTTTTGGAGATGGAATAGATGGCTTGTGGGGGCATTGTAATAATTTACAATCTCAACATGTAAGCGACATTCATAATTTGAGGCAATTACTTTATCACAACCGTTCTTCTTAGAAGGCAATGTATGGGTAGCAACAAGCAAATATTGTGGTCAAGGTAGACACAAAGTAAAAAACAATGAAGGAGGAAATGGAGAAGCTCATGAAGGAGAATAATTCACAAAAGGATCAAGTGGAAATATTGAAAGCCTTGCTAACTTTGATTGGTTTCAAGTAAGGTATTCTAAAAGTCTTGGCATTTTAGCACAAAAATGAATTTGTCATCATACGGAGAGATTAAAAGCATTCAATCCAATAATGATCTACGGTGGATAGGTGTAGCTCAAGTTCCCAATGAGAGCCATGAGACCCTCAAATGACCTTTCAATCACACAAGCATTCCAAGTATCTTAGATTCACAAGACAAAGGGGAGCTACTTGAGATAGAAGGCATTGAGTCACTTGAAGTAGAATGGAATTTAAGCATTGAATTAAATCTCTAACATGCATGTTTGGGATTTTTGGTAAAGTGACAACACCACATCCATGCTTCTATTGTATGGATGGAATGACCTCATCGGGTTGGTTTGACACAAGAAGCATAAGAGTTTCCACATCAAGGGACAAAACAAATAGTCAAAAAGTAGGACTTTGAATAGTGTAAGAAGACATTTAGAAAGTAGTGCCCTCCAAGAATTTCCATATACAAAATAAGAGACCGACCTTCAAATTCCATCAAAAAGAGTGCATATTTTTACATTGCTATACAGAGATGTGTATTCTTGATAAGCTTCTTAGTTTTCATTCAGATTATATGCTTATGCTATCAAGCATACATCATTTTTAGATACCTACATCAAGAAATGTAAAGAACTCCTCTCAAGGATGGACTTCCATTTGGGCCATGTGCAACTTCAAAAGGATACACAACAATCTAGAAAATCATGTAATGTATTAGCCCTTGTATCAATGGGAAGGGCAATGGCTAGAAGATATCTCTCCAACTTTGAGAATGTCCAAAAAAAATGCAATATGGGAATGTTGGAAATAATTATGTGAATATACAACCAATGTAGCGAGTGACCCCTCGGTAGCAATTGATCATATGAAGGTTTGGATGAAGCTCGATAAATTCATAGGACTTTTACAGCAAAGCAGGAATAGTGTAAGCTATTGTTTAAACTTTAAGAAGGCTATAAAAAGTTTGATGGAAGTAAAAGTTAAGGATTGGGCAAAGAAAGATACACATTTTACTTAGTAATTATATTTCTTGAAAACTTTATCTCACAAGTTTATTTTTCTATAGACTTGATGAGTTTCTTTTTGGTGTAGCACATTATGCTAAAGCATGGAATGCATTTTGTTGGCAGCTATGGACCATTGTCCATATGGAACACACAAGTCATGGAGAAGTCTGAGTGTGAAGCTAGAATATTCTACTTCAAAACCACAAGACATGGTGGTGGGCTAAGAAAAGTAAAGTTGTTGTGAAAAATGTTTAATAATTTTATAGAAAATAGCTTCGATGTGTAAAATTAATCAATACTACACAACAAATTGAGAAAACCACACATGAGTGAGATGAAACTTAGAAACAAGATTCTCATTAGCAAAATTAGAGTTTGTACATAATGTGATTATCATCACCTTTTTGGGAAAGCATACACTCTTTGTAACATTCTACTGAAGGACATGAGATATTTATGGCTTTATTTGATTACATTGCTTAAAGTTCAATCAAAAAATCAACTTCTTTTGCTACTTTTTGCTTCCCCGTGTTCCTCTTTGTCTTCTAGCAAAAATGTGTTGCTTTTATTGTGAAGGAGGTATCCCTTGTGGGGTGGGGGGGTTCATTAAGGTATTAGCAGCCATGACATAAGCGTTGTAGCATAAGAAGTATCCACTCCTTGAGCCTTTGCATCCAAGAGCATAGCCAAAAAACCTTATCATAGTACACTTTGCAATAACTATGACTTTGTCTTTATTCTCATGTATGTGGGGATAACTTAAATATCTAGACAAAGCCTTCATAGCACTTATTGGCATAGTTGGCCCATCACTATACTTTGTATGGTAGATCTTAACAATGTTTGGATCAAGCTTGGAAAAATAGTATGTGAGGGAAGAATCCTACCCAAACTTGGTCCTTGTGCCACTAGAACTAGCCAAGAAACCATCGTCATCTCAAACTAATACATATAGAAGACATCAAAATGTGTTATTTTGACTACTAGATATTCGCGAACTTAGACACAGAAATAGAGCTTACATTTTTAGGATTTTCTTCCTCTACAACCCTCTCTTCTACGATAACCCACAAATTGATAGAACCTAACTGAGGTTCCTCCACATTGACCTTCTTTTCCACCTCCCTACACATATTCTCAATACCAACTTGTCTTTGAGTCTCTAGAAACTCCTCTTCAATTGGAAGTGTCTATGAGTGCTCAAGAGCCTTTTACAAACAACAATCAAAATTTCAAAGATTCGTTTGCCTACCCAAACTTGGAAAAATAGTATGTGAGGGAAATCCACACCAGAATAATCAACAAGATCTTGTTCATTTTACAAGCCTGTGCAATTAATCCAATGCAAAAGTCCTCCCTTAACCCTATGAATTTTTGGATATAATTTAGGAATAGGAACTCCTTCCCAAGTATGGGAATGGAGGGGAGATTGCCAAAGTGAGAGGTTGAATGGACATTGGCATGTCTTTTTGCTCCTCTTTCACAAAATTATCCACTTTCAAATTAATTATATCAAGATCATTGACATTTTCTCATCTTACTCAATAGATAAGATCTCTTCTATATCCATGTCAACTTCCTTGATATCTGTGATTCTCTTGCATAAGAAAGCAATCTCCTAAAGCCTTGTTGGGTTATCATGCTCTTCTTGATAATCCACAAAGCTCAAACAACCAAATTAGAATTCATAGAACTCAAAATTCATTGGATAGTCTAATGTTTTCTTGCAATCATAAGAAGCTATTAGAGCCTTTCATAACAATTCTCTTAGAATTGTACTTCTTTTGTTGGTATGGAAAGTATGTGAAGAACTTGGAATCTTTAACAACTTGTCCTAACTCCACAAGGTCTTTGAAGGTGTTAAACTCAACTTAGATGAAATCCATGTTGAAAAAATAACACCGACAGCACATAGGGAGTCATTTCAACACTCTCAAATGCCTCCATGTGTGGTGCCATAGGGTCTAAGTTTAAAAACAACATAACCATGAAAGATAAGTGTAGCATTCAATCTTGGCAAGACTAACATTATTCATTTTAAAGAACCTAATAAATCAAATGAAACATTAGAAAGAGAAAGGAACAAATTTAGACTTGGAAATCACAAGTTTTAATTAGATGGGATGCATTGAAAGGCATTGACTTGCAATTCTATTAAAGGAATAACACATCCACCAAGTTAGAGAGCTGAAAGTGTCTTAGTGCATGACATAGAATCTTATGCTCTTGAGGAAAATATTGCTCGACAAGAGAAAACTCTTTAAAACGTGCAAAACCTTGAGAATAAATGTTCAAATTTTGTAATGGATTGCTCAAATTGTATTAAGTTGCTTTAAGGGCACATTCATAGGAAGAGACATTGCAATGTAAATTGAGATACCCAATTCATAGAAAGAATGATATATTGCAAATATAGGTGGGAGTCATTTATCACCCTCAATCATGGCTAGATGACAAAGGTAGAGGATCAAGAGTGGTGGTGATGCAATATAAAGAGCATATATAGGATATGCCTCATGTCTTACATAACCATGTAGATGCTTGCTATATTATATGTCATTGCAATGTGTTATTTCCCATTAGCATTCTAAAGTTTCACATCATAAGATGATTCATCAAACATGCCATAATAGGAGGACATCGTGTGTTTTTCTAGTTTGAGAGGAATACTTCTAATCATCACTATAATGCACACAATAAATGAACTAACATCTTTCCATGAGATAGTAAAACACATGTATTATGCTTCGCCAATTCTAGATATTGATTATGTGTTTTCTTGCATTGGGAAGTGCTCATGGACGTGGACCATATCCACTCAAGTACCAACATCCTTAATATCCAAGGTACCACTTTACATGACATAGAAGTGTATATATTAATGGTGTAATATTACAAAACATGGACACCCAAAGTCTCTATGATGCTAACTACTATATTACACAGGTTGTGCATAAATCAATGTTAGAGGCATATGCTGCATATTAGCTACTATTATAAGAAAGTCCCTCCATAGTATGTGACAAGAAGTGTTGAGATACACATGCCAAATTAGATAGAGAGGTATCAATTGGAATTTATACATAAAGAAAAGCAAGATTACACTTTTGATGCCTAGGGTTTAAGTAGAAGCATAGCTATTTGGTTAGACTAAAGGAAAACATTTATGAGGTATCATTGGGTGAAGGTAGCAAGAGGGCTTGGAGGATGTTCGAAGGGAGATCACAAGATCATTGAGATATTGCAATCAAGAAGAGCATAAGATCATGATGGTTTAATAGATAGTACTGATCCAGACCCTACGGTGCATAGAGAGCCATTCCAACACTCTCCCTACATGCCATAGGGTCCAAGTTTCATCCATGCTTTTGATGGAAAATTTTATATCATCTTTCCAAAAAGTCTACTCAAGAGCTAGAATCACATTAATAGGGCCTCAATCAAGACTTAATCTTTTGGACTGCACTAATCTTCATCAATGGATATCTTAAGCATGAATACAATGAAAAAAAAATTGGAATGCTTCGAGCATATGGAATATGAACGCCACAAGTTCTTTATTTTCACCTCCTCTTGAATCAATCCACAAGTCCTCTTTTCTTTAGGGATGCAAGCTTTAATACACACAAGTAATGAACAAACATATTTCCATGACATAGAACAGCCCACGTATCATGCTTGGGAAATTGTGGACATTGGGATGCATTTTCTTGCATTGGGAAGAGCTCATGGACTAGCACCATACCCAATGAATTAACAACATCCTAAATATCTAGGGTACCAAAATTTACATGAGACACAAGAAGTGTATATGTCAGTGATATACATTACAAAACATGGGCATCCAAAGTCTCTAGAATACCAACTACTATATAAAAACAAGAAGTATATATGTCAAAGTCAAAGGGATATGTTGCATACCAATTACTAGTATAAGAAGTATCTCTTCATAATATGTGCCCTCAATCCAATTGCTATTATGAGAAGTGCTCAGATACACATGCCACATTAGATAGAGAGGTCTCACTTGGAATTTTTACACAAAGAAAGGCAAGGATGCTCTTCTGATGCCTAGGGTTTAATAGGAAGCATAATTATTTGGTTAGATTGGAGGAAAAATTTAACCAAGTATAATTGGAACAAGACAACAACAAGGTTTAGAGGATGTTTCAAGAGAGAACACAAGATCATTCATCAAGTTATGGAATTATATTTATTGATTTTTATCATTGTGTGTTTTTTTCTATTTGTTGCATAATCAGTGACTTACTAAGCAAACGTGTGCATACACGTATTGGTCACATTATGGGGTTGGTAAATAGATGGAATGATACTAATGTGTGTTGTGTTGTGGTAAGCAAATAACTAGGAGTTAAGTGGAATTATTATTTTGGAGTGTGCATTTTAATACATCGAATTTATGTGCTTCACAACGTGGAAAAATATTACTGCAAGCATTATATTTTGCATGCATCTATTAGTGCAATGACTTTGCATGCGCATATGCAAAATAGATTTATTTGGATATATTTTATTAGAGAATATAAAATATTATTTTGGTAAGCTATTAGAATATAGTGTATTTTGATTTATTTGCACAAAAGCAAGTTGGGCAAGGTGAGGAGGAAAAGGAAGAACTCAAAAGGGATGCTTTTAATGTATTTTGAGCACAATAGCTTATTCTAATATTATAAATACATGCAAGGGGGAGGTGCTCTCCTATGCATGGGGGGAGATTGTACCTAATCTTGTGTCGTGCATCCTTTCTTTAATTTTCTCCTCTTTTGCAATTTGTGTTTTTTTCAATTTTGGTTAATAGTTGGTTGTTGAATGGTGAAAGGTCATCAACACATCAAACATGCCATAATATGAAGACATCATGAGGTTTTCCCATTTGAGAGAAATACTTCTAGTCAACAACAACTAGAATGCATACAAGCAATGAACAAAAATTCTTCCATGAGATAGTATAGCACATGTATAATGCTTGGCCAATTGTGGATATTGGGATACATTTTCTTGCATTGTGAAGTGCTCATGGACTAGCACTAAAATCTCTTCATAGTATGTCCCCTCAAGCTAGCTAGTATGATGAGAAGTGCTCAGATATACATGACAAATTAGATAGAGATGCCTCACTTGGAATTTTTACATAAAGAAAGGCAAGAGTCTCTTATGATGCTTAGGGTATAAGAAGAATCATAAAGTATTTGGTTAGACTAGAGTCTTTCATAGCTTTAATACCAAGACGCCCATTTGCTTTGTACTCATAGAAAATCTCTCATGCCACCTACTACCGTCTACATACTCCCATGCAAAATCTCTAACACTATGACATGCCATCTACTAGCATCTACATACTCCCATGCAAAATATTTCCACTTTGTTGTCTACAACCCCTTACGAGCTTGAGAGAAGGCATAGGCAGTTGCAAAAAGAAAGAGGCCATATGCTGTAATAGAATTGAGGAAAACTACTTTTCGACACAATCCAATAGGATGCCATCTATATTTCTCCATCTTATCCTCCACTTTGTCTAGCAGCCACCAAAATTTCTACTTCATCATCTCATTGAGTACCTAAGATACCTAAACATCTAAACCGGCTTCAAGATACCTAAGATACCTAAACATCTAACCCAACTTCAAGGTTTTAAACCTATACTGAGAACTCCATTTGACCTCCTCTTGGTATGACAAAAAAAACAATTCAATTTTCTTGATGCTACTCATCAGAAGTCCTCAAAAGTTGGCAAACTGATCATAGATGCTCAAGAGATTATCAAGGTTGTCAATGTCAACAACCAATATATTCGAGTTGTCATCTGCAAACGTTTCAATTGAGAACATGCATCCATCCGTAAGTGGTAACCCCATCAAGCTACCCTAACAAATCTTGTAATTTAATATCATAATTAACGGACCCATAGTCATAGCAAAAAGTAAAGGGATAAGGGGGGCATCCTTGCCTCACAAAACTTCTCAATTGAAAACTAGATGAATAGAAGTCGTTTACACTCAAGGACATGGAATTCATGACCAATATTGCAATCATGTAGCAAAAAAGAGGACTAAGGCCCATAGCTACTAGTGTGGCATTTTTGAAATGCCACCTCACTTAGTCATAGGCTTTATCCATATGCATATTTAGCAGTATGAATTCCCCTCCTCTTTTGAGTGCAAGATCCACTGCAAAGGCTAAACTGAGAAGAGCATCATGAATATGCTTCCCACGAAGGTCTCAATGGAGAATCCTGGGTAATTACTTAACACAGAGTACACCAATGCCTTAGCAATGATTTTGTAGCATATAGATAACATAGTGAGCAATCTCCGCTAGATCACCAGCAACCTATCCATGGATTTAGGTCTTAGCTTGATTGAGCCATGATTGACAAAATTTGGGAGAAAGGCAACATTTCTAAAATGATTGGCATATCCACATAAATCAACCTACATCCCAAATAGCTATATAAAACTCCAACAATAGCCCATTTGGACTTCGGCCTTTCCCTCTCCTCATCTTGTTTGTAAGATACTCTAACTCTTTAATCGAGGAAGGCTAGACCAATGAATAATTGTTATGAATAGAGGCCTTTCCAATAATAAAGGGGTGGAGATTTCATTGAAGGTCTCAAAATATCTTGCGGGGTTGGCCAACAATGGAGGACACATGTTGGAGAAAAATACCTTTGAGACGTACACATCAGCACTGTGTAAGTCTGTCTATATCTTGGGTGCCGGTGCTCGTCTCCCTTCTCTTCTTCCAAGTATTGCACCAAGCTTTTTCTTCTTTGAGAACGCTTCGGGTTCACCTCACTGCCTCCTCCATTTCCTCCGCTGCAGCCATCCAACCAGGTATTCTAGCTCCATAGCTTCGCCATGTCTACTCATAGACTTGCTTGCCTGCGACCTCCTGTTGGTCTCCATCGCCACCTTGCCTCCTTCCTAAGCCTTGGGTTTGCATGGGTAAAAGGACGCCATGTGGTAGCCCTAGCCGAGACGTGGAATTTAATACTTGAAATGCCTTTGATACCATTCATAAACCACATTCGGCTGCCTTCTAAGTTCTCGTACGGCAATGCTCGTACCTTTGGAAGTTGCCTTCCAATATAAGATCCAAGGCTAACTGATCATCTATTGTCTCCCACAAAATGCTAAAGAGGCTTCTTCAAACCCAAGGCACACCCCTGAAATATGGTTTGTGAGAGCTCCCATTGAAATCAATGTTAGATGATAGCCATGTCATATAAGGTGTGCAGAAAACACTCTGACAAGCATAAATGCAAAAGCTTTGCTTGTCAGTAATGAAGCCTCGAAGAACAATACTGATCCTTTACGGTGGGGGTTAGTCATCAAGCCTTGAAGAACAATACCACTAATACTTTAAGGTCAAACAGTGATGAGTTAAGTTAAACCATGAAACTAAAAGCTACCCTCGTGCCCGAGTCAATGGACTTGGGCGTGTAATAAAACTCAAGGTATCGCAAACACACTCGTGACTCTTCTGAACTTAACCTAGACCTCGACCTCACCACCTCCAACTAGGCGAGAGGCTCTGTGTATGGCCATTTAAAGGGGGGAGAGAGAGGTGAGAGAAAGGAGACTTCAGTGAAAGAGAATGGACAACCTACCAATGAATGACCCCAATGCCATTTCAAATACTCCAACTCCAAAAGTTATGACACAGAAGGTAAATGTGGTTAAGTAAACCACCTACACATATTATAAAACTCAACTACACAAACTTGTGGAAGTCGAATTTGCCTAGGAGTGTCTTGTCTTGGCTCTATCTATGCTCACGTCTTTGTAGACTTCAAGCAGCGATGATACTTTTAATAAAAATATGATAGTACTAAAAATATCTGTGTACTATGAAGAGTAGGTAGTCTTTTGAATCGACGGGGAGCAACCAGAACAAATCCCAGACTGAAGTTGCTACTACGAGTTCAAATCAAAAACTCCAATTCCACTTCTTCCTGATGATATCATCCATGCTAGGACATCGCCCTACTCTCGGACACTTGGGGGAATAATGGGTGCATCAAATTATTAGCACCTATACAGTTCTTCACAATTCGCTCGACAGCAGACCCCAATTCACCATTCGCTTACAGTAAAAACCTCGGTTGCCTGTCAACTCGCTCTGTCCCGGACCCGACAGAACACTTGGATGGCTTAATTTTTTAAATAAGGGTCTAGGAGTTGTCTCAATGATTAACCCGAGTAGTACCGCTAGAATTCACGAAGTTCCATTGTTGAAAGAAATACATGAAAGAGCTATGGAACTATCATACATGATCATCTCATGCAAATGCTGTGAAGTCATTAAATTAAATGGAAGTTTGGAAGACATCAAGGAGGACTCTCAATGTATAAATCAAGGCAACCTTTAATCTTCGATAAAAGAATGAAGAGATACAGCTATCAGAGAGTATGTTCCATTGTTTCTAAGATTTGCAACCGTGCAATGACCTTGCACCACGTCAAACAATCAGGGGAACTTTTGGGAGTCCCCCGAGTCAAGATCAATTGCAGGGAAAATAATCTGGTGTCAATTTATCTATATCAAGGTTAATCATCGATGAAGGATGGAACAAGCATTCGCCCAGTATCTCCTTCATTGCTGTACCCATGGGAAGTATCAATTCACTTAGCCTTCTTGTAAATAACTGGCCGTGGATACTATACTACAGCCAGCAGTAGTCGATTTGACCGAACACAGAATGCCTTGCATAATAGCGCTTCAAAGCCAATAAAAAGCATCAGATATGCTTTCTAAAACTGCTCTCCCATAGTCCCTTACCACACTTCTCTGGGGTGTTTCTCATTATCCATCAATATGCATCGTAAACACCAATCTCCTGGCAAGTCCACGAGAAGTACTACATTGAATCCTGCTTGATCTGATATGTGAATTCCCTGCCCCCTTTGCGTTGTGAAGAAGCATCCAAACAGCCCGGCCAGCAGCGATCACATATTGTCTGCCAATGGTTCAGTTTCCTGTTGTTGATTTTCAGCCATGAGTTCTTTCTTATAAGTCTCAGACAAACTGGCCACAAGACGTAAGATCTGGAAAGTTGTCTAAGCTAGAAAACTGCCTTACCTCTCTCAAATCAGGCATCAAGAGGAAACAACGACAGAGTCCTTAAGAAACAAGCAAACGACAGCACAGTCATCCACTTTTGATGTTGCGTGTTTGGTACTCCATACATTTGCAGCAGTGTCCACTACTGCCTTTGCAGCCAAGGATCTATTCGAAACCGAAGCCACTATATTCACGACTTGTTCATTGCTCAAAACATCCCAAACCTGAAAGAATGATAAGTAAGATCATCGTTATTTGGGAAGCATCTTAACCAAGATCAGGATTTATACTGTAAGCACTAGCTCAACACACACTTTTAATAGCATAATATAAGCATGTAAATACGAAGGAGAGAGTTTAGTACCCCATCTGTTGCCAGTACTACAAATTCATCTTTACTTGCCAATCGACGATAGGTTACTTCAGGCTCTGAGATGACACCATAATTCTTGAGACAATAATCACCAAAGGCCCTTGCCATTGCCAAACCAGGTGAATTTTTATGAGGTAGCCAAACCCTCTTGACTGTGGGTTCATTTCGCAATGCAAACACGCGTCCTTTATATTGTCTAATCCTCTCAGCCTCCCCTGATCAGACACCGAACGCTTATGAGAAAATGGAGGAAACGTAATAGTAACATCTACATTCTTAGGTAGCTAAAACGTTAGGAATCAAACAAATCCTACACTTACTAGGCACATTAGGCTTCAAATCAACACTTAGTTGTAAAGCTAGCAGGGAATTGTCGTCAGCCCAGGTTCCCAACACAGCCCGAGAGTCTCCAATATTGCCAACAATCAAATCATTGCCCTGTGCCGAACAACAAGTTTCTATCAATGAGCACAGGGAGCTTTTCAATAAGAAGTGCAGAGGTAGCAAAACAAGTAAGGCTCCAGACCTGTTTTACAAGAGTGATAGCAGTTGTTCCACTTGAAACACAGTCAAAATAATCTTGCACAAGGAGGTCTCGGTCCATTAGCTTGAACGCCTCCACAAACGACTCCTTCCAAGTGGTGATCAAATTAGGATCACCATTGGGATCACTTAAGAAGCAACTTCGAGGAGGTGGGCTGAGAGAATCCCCTTCGCTGTCATCTGATGATGAAAGAGACTCCTTGTACGCACGATGTAAGGATTGCCAGCAAGATTCCAATTTCTGATACAGATTATCACGAACTTCGCGAGCAACAAAGTGGCCATCTGGCCCATGGCCATCAAAAACACCACAGAAGACTGTATCTGTCTGAGATGCGAAATTCTACAAACAAAATGTCCACCGCGTTAATCTCATCGCAGAGAGAACAGAGATGTAATAATCGGTCTTTATTGACACGGCAACATACCTCCACCACAAGCATGGCATCTTGATTAAGTCCTTTTGCACCCTTCTGGGTGAATAGTGATGCGACCTTGCTCCTTGCTCCATTCGAAGAAAATTTTCGAGGGCTGATCTGACCATCAGCTACCATGGGCGACTTATGTGATTCTCTGTGCGTGGCATTACCTCTGCCCTTCTCCTCATCCTGTGCCTTTACCACATAAAATGTGCCATTGGCCGATGTGCAAGATCGAATCTTCCGACACTTCACAATTCCAAAGCCTTCAGATTTTGGACCTTCCAACCTTGCAGTGCTGTAAAACTCTATTTCCATGGCCGAAAAGATCAAATGCCATGACTGAATCCTCAGGAGCAAGCGTGTGAAAGAGCGTCTCCAAGAAGTGCTCCACGAAGCCATCAAGAAGCAAAACGAGCAGCACATCACCTGATGTGATGCCTTTTGTTGAGATGCAATCTGTCGAAGAGGAGAAAGGTGAAACAGAAAAGGAACGTTCTCGAGATCGTTAAGGATCAGCTTGGTTCTCTGATTTTGAAGTTCAAAATGGTTGTATTCCTGCAGTTGAGCGAATAAGAGTCGGAAGGGTTACTTAATAGAAAGGATCCTTCCGTAGAGGCTTCCAGTCGCAGGACTCTTCAGAAAATGATTATTGTAAGATATTCTGGTAAACCCTTAGGATTATGAGGCCTGCTAATGATCCTATGGATTGAAAGATGACCCTATCGGAGCCTTGAAGCTCCTGAATCCCTTGAAAATATGATGAGATCAGGGTTTGGAAGACTCTTGCTAGCTTCCTTAATACTGCATTCGATAGGCAAGGGTCTCAGGCTTGGCAATATTCATCAGTGCAAAGAGGAAGTGTCTCGGACTTGGCAAGATTCCTTCAGTGCAGAGAGGATAAGAGTAGACTGCCCTTTGACAGAATGTTAGGAAGCAAAAGAGGGGAAATGTCTTGTACTCTTTTGTAGAATGTTGAGAAGCAAAAGAGGGGGCAACGCCGTGATACTCCTTGCAAAATGTTGTGAAGCAAAAGAGGGGAAATGTATTGAGACTTCTCCTTACAGAATCCTGTGAAGCAGAAGAGAGACTGTTCACCGGCAGGGAAAGGAACAGCAGGGAAAGCAACAGCAGCCGTCCTCTTAGGAAGGACACTTCAGCACGAGAGATCGCAAGAATGCCTTGAGACTCCTCCTTTGACAGAATGTTGTGAAGCAAGAGAGGGAGGATGCCTTTCTTGCAGAAAGTAAGAAGAGAGTGTTCACCTCGAGATGAAAATTTCAGGAGGAAGGAACAGAAAAGAGCCTCTAGGCGCCTCCTTTAACAGAATGCTGTAAACTTGGTGAGGCGAAACAATAGAAAGAGGTACTCTTTGAGGTTATTTTAACCCGTTCACCGCTTACGGAAATCGGGTAATGGAGAAGAGCTTGTTTCCTCCCGTTCTCTGCTCGCAGGAGTAGAGGAATGGAGAAGAGGTTGTTTCTTTCCGTTCTCTGCTTACAGGAGTCGGGCGGAGCGGCAGCCGGTTACGAAGAGAAAGCACTTGCGGCGCGATCAATAAGGACGCGTGCAGAAGGAGAGAACCGAAACAGGCGGAGGAGGAGGAGACGATGATGATGATGACGAGGACGAGGAAGGAGCAGAAGAAGAAGGAGAAGGAGAGCAGAAGAAGGCACCGCAGAAGGGATACGTATTCGGGAGGAGGAGGAGGAGCAGAAGAAGCAGAAGAAGAGGGCACGGCAGGGGGAAGGGATACGTTTTTATTGAGATGGTGTGTGACGGACCAAAAGCCTTGTTCAACAATCAAAATTTTTTAATGTGTCGTTCCCTCACCGGCACAAGAAAAGGTCTCTTTTAGGTAGCAGCAGCGGTGTGGATAGACAGCGATGACGAAGCACTCGACATTTACGATCATCATCATCGACCAAGATGCTGACGATGACACACCTTCCCATCATTTTTCCGCCGTTTTTGGGCCATTTTTCTCTCTCCCCTCTACAAAACATCGATCTTGGGCTCTTTTCATCTCTCCTCCTCCTCCTCCCAAAGGGCCCTTTTTTGCCATTTTCTCTCTTCTCCTCCTCTCCGCAAAAGATCTCTGTAGCGCCTCTTTTCTCTCTCCTCTTAAAACTAACTAAAATGATGCTTTTTCTTTCTAAATGCCCCTAAATTAGAATCCTAATCCACATTCTTATCCGCACACCAACGGCGGCCCTCTCCTCTCCCTCTCTCTCAGATCTCTCTCTCTCTCTCATCTCTCTCTCTCTCTGTCTCTCTGGACTCGAGAGCCTCGTCTCTCTTTGATGAGACCCTTCCGCTATTTTCTACCCCTCAATCAGAACGAGTCGCGGCTTACGCCTAGCAAGTGCACTTAAGCCACATAAGCACATGCATCATCCTAATTATTTTATATTTCCCTAATAATACGCAGAATTGGATTAAGAAAAGAAATTATATTTTATACTTTTAACCCCGAGAGGCAAGATTCCCTGTGATTTATGGCTTTACCCCCACACTGAAGATTCCGTTTCATTGTCAGCATCTTGGCAAAGGCTGTTCTTTAATTTACGATGCGCCTTAAAATATATTAACCCCAGATTATTTACAAAACATACATAAAATAGGTATTAGGCATATATCTGTCACACGTTTCTGTGTTGTGAATATTTGTCATGACTTAAATATATTCGTTTTTTCAAAATGTAAGGCTCCAAAGTGAGCCGAGGGTTAGGGGAACTGACCCACCAAGGGTCAGGGGAAAGATGGTATTGACCCACCATTTCCTTTTTTTTCCCCTAAATGCTACTATAATCAAATGTCTATATCAAAAAGATGAGATATTAGGGTTTGTGGGGAGGAAATCAAGCTCCTTGAGGATCCTAACCCAACTTGTCTGGTTTTAAAGGTTATTTATGTGGCTAAGTGAATCATATAAGGAAAATAACATGGATTCAATCGCTATCTTGCATGTTTGTGTCTGGCTCTAGTGTTGTATTCTTGTATGTTGTGTGTGTGTGTTTTAAAGGTTATCTTTGTAGATAGGTAAATCATCTTAGTCAAACAACTTGGATTCAATCTCTATCTTGCATGTCGATATCTCTCTATAGTGTTGTACAATGTACTCTTGTAAGTTCTTTCTCTTTCTCTCTCGTTTTCTTGTGTTGCATACAACAGGCAAGTCTCCTATTACACGAGTGAGACGTGTACGTGACAAATTTTCACATATTAGATTTTACATGTGCACATCCACCTACCTTTATGTCACTCTAGACTCCACCAAGTTGCAAGCGTCTGTCTATATTGTCTATATCTCTAATTGTCTGATTGTAACATTGCTCATTTTAGCACACATGCTTTTATACAATGGTATGATGACCAGGTGGACTATAAGTGAAAATGTACCATGGAGAAAGAGAGAAAGTACTTTGTGAATTAAAGTAGAGAGCTCTTTTAGAAAACAAAGGGCATGCTCTACCGCACGCAAGTGCACACCCATGTGTGTGTATGTAGTGCACACCCATGTGTGTGTATGTGTGGACATGCACGGGTCCACACATACTAAAAAATCTACCTACATAGTTGTGTGTATGTGCATATGCATGCATGTACTAGAATTTATATGTTTTGTTGAAACTTTTATCAATCATATTTTATTATATAAAAGTTAATGTATTTTTATTCACTCTCCCATGTTGCACAATGTTATATGCCATTTAGTCTCTACCATGGTGTGTGAGCTTCATTTATATCGACTCCAATGTGTGACTATTGGAAAAAGGATTGAATATTATCTCTAAGTTATCAACGAAGTTATTTATCTCAACAATGTATGTGGTGCAAGTGTGTATTTGGGTACTTGTGTGTGGGTGTATATGCATATGCACAATGGTGCAATGAACATTTTTGTGTGCATGCACATGTGGATGTGGGATGTGGGTGTGTTGAACGCACACACCAGTGCATTTTACAAAAGAAATGTGTGGAAGCATTTGTATGGTCTAAATGTGTGTGTTTGTGTGTATCTTCACAATTATATGAATCATGCATGTGTATGCCTTGTATGTTAAAGAGAAAATGCATAACTTTTAAAAGTATCCGTGATATCCATTTGCTATGTACAAAATTTTGTTGAGAAGTAAGCATGGGAACTCTCCTTATACTAGAGAGGATAAGGGTAGCTAGGTGTAAATGGACTAGAGGACAAGGGAACAAAGGGAAACCCTAACCCTAACTCCTCCAAAGGCTATATAAATAGCCTAAAGTACACACTCAATGATGAGGAGAGTGTACTAGTTGTACCTTAAACAACTGACTAAGCAAGATCTTATTCTTGTACTTGAGCTCTCTCTCTCCCTCTTGTGCACACTCTCTCATGCTTTCAACACTGATCTTCAACATGGTATCAGAGCCATCTCTGATCCCTCAGCCTTTCTACATACCTAAGTGCACAAGAAGGAATCTCGTCTTCTCATTTGCTCTCATTTCCACCATAGCCAGCTTGACCCATCTTTGTTGGAGGGCTTGGGGAGAGCAAAAGAGAGCATTTCAGCTCCTGACTTCTTCTAGAGATATTCTCCTCAGCTCAGGGTGACTTGACGTGGCATATCAGAGGCCGACATAAGGCGTTGTGGAGGGCAGCATTGCACAAATTGTGAAATCTGGCGCAGATTTGTAGCCGGCCTAAATACGAGCTGAATCACGACATGTAGAAAAGGCGCAATCATGGAGGCCACCATAGGTCTTTCAAAGCCCCCCTAGCAGTGGGCCATCTCCCTCTAAGAGGGTTTGAAGAAATTCCTCCTATGCTGGTGGCTATGAGCAAAACCCTAATTGTGGCTTTCTAGCAGCCATAGCCAGGGAGCTTCAAGCTCACTCGTTTTCAACTTTTCTCAACCTGGGCATTATCAACAATGATTTTAATCATTCAAAAACACTTGTCAAGATTTGTTCATGCCCTATGGAGCTTAAATGCAAAGTGTTTCTCAATCCATGGGCAATATTAAGCTTGTAAAGGTCAACCTACATTATGAGTACTAGAATGGATGTTGGTAAGAGTGCTTCTTAGCACTATTAATGCATTCAACTGATGCTCCATACTGTTTGCTGCTGGTAAATCAGAGATATGAGTGTTATTGTACTCTCCTTTGACTCATCCCATAGCATAGAGTTGATTGATAGGCTATGCTCCACCAAGAACTCTTCTAATAGGCCACATTATCAGGAGGAGCCTGAAGTCCAGTCAAATTTCACCTCATTGAAACCTAGGAAAATAGTAAAGCTTAAATCAAGGGTTGTTTGAAGAACAGGACCTCCTAAATCCTATCTTGAGATATTCCATATGTATGATTTCCGACCTTTTTCAACTCTACAACTTTAAAAGTTGGTTATAATTTGTAAGGCTATCTGTTCTACTATTCAGTTGTACTTGGCTACATATAAAGGACTCGACATTGCCATTATTTAAGGCAATAGGTAAGACCTTCCTATAATGGCCATGGCCTATGCAGATGTAAAGCCTCAAATTCGCAAGTTCAATGGAAAAGATTTCCATCCCTGGCAAGTTCTGGTAAAATATAAAATGATGGAACAAGGCTACTGGCCCTTCATAAAAGGAACCAAAGTGATTGACCCATCCAACCCCCTTGATGTAGAAGATGATGAAAGATCATGGGAAGCTGAGGGATCAGAGATGTATACTTTATATACATTGAAAAGTGTATGAAAGAAGAAGAAAAAACCAGCAAGAAAACTTTTTGGTCTTCATCTCTCTTCTTGTGTTCTTGAGTGAGCTTTCTTTTGTGTGTATGGTGTGTATTTGTGGTACAATAGCTCAAGAAAGTCTCCCCACCACACAAATTGTGACATGGTATTAAAGTTGCACCACTAATAGAGGCTTGTTTTGGAGGCTGAAGTGAAGGAGAATAAGCAAGGATTCGAGCAAACAAGCAATGGGTAAGAAGCTCTCCCATTCTCCCTCTTTCTCTTTTGATAGTGCCTATGGAGGTATCAAAGGCAAGGTAGAGCAAAAATCTTAGATTGCTGTGAGATTTGGTATTTGAGCAAAGTATTATATATTTTGCAAATAAGCCCTATTGGGCTTACATTACTTTTTTGACCATTTGAGGCCATTTTGGGCCCCATTTTAGACCTGCAAGGTTGCGGACAATGGTTTCATGATATACTATGATTTTGGTTGTGTTAACCTAAACTGGGTGCACATGTTATAGATTTTGAATCTATAAGTTTTGAGATATTTGCCAGGAAGAAAACACAAGTTATATCTGCAAATAGGTTGGATATTACATCTTATGTTAAGCAATCAATGAAAAAGGTTGCTTTGTGTGTTGTTGTGCACTTGTTGTGAAAGGTTATAGAATAATTATTATTTTGTATCAATTTTGTGATAATGGCAGAGAATAGTGGAAACCCCATCATTGAGAAGCTAGACAAGAAAAACTACATGTCATAAAAGCTCCATGTGACAAACTTCCTTATTGGAAACACGTTTCAAGTGAAGAAAAGGAGCAAAAGCTTAGTGATCTTGCAACTACAAATGAAATAAAGGCATGGAATGCAAAAGTCAAAAAGATGATGTAGTGGCTATCTACAATCATTGATAACACTATACCGAGGTGTAATAGAAATGTAGAGATTTCACATGTAGCATGTTAATTCAAAAGGCACGGAAGATTTAGCTCAAGCAAGAGCTGACTACTTTGAAGAAAGGAAAATTGTTTATCAATGAGTATGTTTTTAGGTAAGCAACATTGTAGATGCTTTGGCTACGATTGATGCAATGCTTGGTGATGATGATTTAGTGTCATCTACTTTGGGTATTCTTAAATAATGAAAAGGCTTGGAAATCATTTGTTACTTTTGTGTATGTGCAGAAGCTATTTCTAAATTTTGATGAGTTGGTCTCTCTCATGATCAGTAAGAGATCAACATGAAAGATGAGTCATCAGTAAAAAGTGGTAAATATGTCTAAGCATTCTACTCTAGTTTAGAAAGGGAACATGGCAAGTCATTTTCAAGAGGCCATGATATGGGACATGTTGTTGATAACTAGCAAAACAAGTTAAATCAATGCACATAAGGTCTGAGTATATCCTATTAGTGAAAATCGAAAGTCTTGGCTATATTTCAACGTTGGCTTGCTTTGGTTGAGAAGTAGTTTGGGTACATATTGAAATGCCTAAGGTCAGATAATGGAAGTGAGTATGTCTCTAAAGCCTTTGAGCAATTTTGTGACAAGAGGGTATTATGTGTCAGTTGATCACCTCGTATATCCCACCCAAAAATGATATAGCTGAGCACATGAATAGGATAATTCGAGAGCGAGTTTGCAGTATGCTTAGCCAGGCAGGCTTACCATAGTATTTTTGGACTGAGACAATTACTACTACCATACACTTGATAAATCTGTCCCCATATATTGTTCTTGACTATCAAATTACAGAGGAGATATGGTCTAGAAAACCTCCCTCATATGCTCATTTGTGTGTCTTTAATTGTGAGACTTTCTGCCATATACCCAAGGAGGACAAGTGCAATAAGTTAGATCCTAAGTCTAAGAAATGCATCTTTCTTGGTTGTGGGGATGCAGGTGAGATGGGATATCTCTTATGGGATCCATAGGCTTAGAAGGTGATCCATAGCCATGATGTTGTTTTCCATGAGGAGAAAATGTATAAGAAACCTGAGCATATCATTGAGGTATACAAGGTTATATTTTAGGAGGAGTCTCTTGCTCTATTATACAGCCAACTAGGTAGCTTGTAGCAGTGGTGGTCGTTGATGCTCCAATGGCCCAAGTCCCTAATGCTCCACAAGATGTACATGCCCCATAGCCTTGTCTAGAGGCAATCGACTAGAGAAATATGATAGCTTGCACAGTTTGAGTAATCTATGGAGAATGTTATGATAATAGATGTTGGTGAGCCTCTTACTTATGATGAGACCATGCACAAAGGTGATAGTCACTCTTGGGAGAGGGACATGCAGACAGAGTATGACTCATTATAGAAAAATCATACGTGGGATTTGGTTCCTTTGCCTAGTGACAAGCATGTTTTGCCATGCAAGTGGGTATACAAGTTGAAAAGTACCCCTAGAAGCCCCAAGCCGGCATACAAGGCCAAATTGGTTGCTAAGGGCTTCAAGAAAGAACACAATGTGGACTTTGATGAAGTCTTTTCTCCTGTTGTGAACACAACTATTGTACACTTGGTATTGGCTTTGGCTACTTAGTTTGACTTGGACTTTATCAGAAGAATGTCAAGATGGCTTTTCTTCGTGGGGACTTGCATGATGAGATTTACATGAAGTAGCCCAAGGGCTTTGCAAACCTTGGTGGTAGACAAATTGTGAAAGAGTCTTTGATATGGCCTTAAGTAGGCAGTTAGGGAATGGTATCACAATTTTGATGCCTTTATGCATTCACAATGATATTCTCGTAGTGATATGGATTTGCGTCTATATAGAAGAAAGTTCATGATGGTAGCCTTATGATTTTGATCCTCTATGTGGATGATATATTGATTGTGTTGGGAGTGCTCATGATGAGTTGGATGCCTTGAAAGGTTGGCTCAAAAAGAGCTTTGAGATAAAGGACATGAGATAAGTCTCACATATTCTTGGGATGTGCATTATATGTAATCACTCTAAGGGATTCCTCTACTTGTCATAGAAGGAGTACATCCAAAAGGTCCTTGAGTGATTTCATTGACATAATATTAAGTCTATTGATTGTCATTTACCTTCTCACATGAAGGTTAGTCAGCAGGTGACCGATCTGATAAGTAGAAGGCTGAGATAGCCAAGGTTCCTTATGCATTCATAGTGGATAGTTTGATGTATGCCATGATAGCCACTTGTCCTAACATAGAATTTGTAGTGGGAGTTGTGGCATGCTATATACTTGCAGCTAGTAGACAACATTAGTATGCCATCAAGGGTAACATGAGGTATGTGAAGGGTACAACAACTATGTGCATCTGTTATGGTGTCCATGATAAAGGTGTCATATGATACATTGACTTTGATTGTGTAGGACATGCAGACACAATAGAAAGTCTACCTCTGGCTATATCTTCACCTTTGCTGGAGGTGCTGTTTCTTGGATTTCCAGGGTGTAGAAATGCATGACTCTATCTATTACAGAGACAAAATATGTTACAACCATTGAGGCTTGTAAGGATACTCTCTAGTTAAGTCATTTGGTGTGGGAAAACATTGGCATTACTGATGTGGTCCCTATATTGCATTCAGATTCTATGAGTGCTATTCAGTTGGCTAAGAATCAGGTCTTCCATGAGAAGAGACAAAGCACATTGAGGTGTGTTACCACTTTATTCCAAAGGTCATTGAGGACAAGTCCATTAAGCTTAAATTACCAAAATCATACTTACTAAAAGTCTCTCACCAGATTGCTTTGTCTTCCTTAGGAAGTTGATGGGCATTTGATGAGATGATGTCTTTCCTCATCCTGTTGTACTTATGTACATTTGTACTTTGTCATTATTTTTCCTATTCTCTTCTCACACTAGGGAAACATTCACCTTTAAGTAGGAGGTTGTTAGGGATAAAGGCTTATGTGTCTAGTTACCCATGTATTAATTTGTAACATTCCATTGTTATGAATGCCCCCTATTATTTTAAAAATAATAATTGAAAATTTTTTATTTCCCCCCTATCGTTTGCTTATAGGTGGCGAAGAGGGAAAGAGGAAGGCGTGAGGAATAACGACGATGATGAGGAGGAAGGAGAAAGCTAACAATGTGGCAGAGTGACAAATGGAAATGGCGAGCTCGACCTCGTAGAGGACGTGGACAATAATCACAATGGGGAGGGAGCACATGTGTGCTACTCCCCCCCCCCCCCCCTTTTTGATGTCGAAGTAGAGAGAGAGCGAGAAAGAGAGAGAGAGACTTTTGAAAAGAGACTCTTTCTCTTTCCCTCCGAAGAGGGTGGCCACATGCACCTACTTCCCTTTTTTGTGAAATTATCCCCCACCATAGTTTAATTATCTTCCCAATTTGGTCCCCGCTAACCAAGGAAAATGCACGAAAGTTTTGTGTGATTCGCGTTCGGGGAGGACGAAGATCGGGAATGGCCCCCAAGCGGAAGATGTCACATGCGGATGGCAATCCTGCAATGAAATCTTTGAGCAAGGACATCACCGCCCATCCAACTGTGGTACCGGTCATAAGTAACATATTTCCAAATTGATGAAAGCTTGCTTTGATTCTCGCATGAAGTATGTTAGGGCCCATACTATGCTATACGAGAATAGGTCTTTGAAAAGGATAAATTTCATTTCACGTATTCAAAAGGTGGAGTTTGCAAAGTGCATCTAGATGCTGTGTGACAAATCCATGCATAGCATGAACGGCATACAAGGTTCCAAGGTATTGTCGACTTTCCTTTTCTGGAAAATAATAGATAAGTATTTTACCACACTGAAAGTACGTTGAGCTTGCATGCTTGACAGATCACATGGTAAGTAACCTACCCTAGAGGAAATTCAATCTCGAAACTCTAGTGCGTAGTTAACACAAACAATGACCATAAGGACTAAGACTAAGAATGCCTTGAGATCTATTCGATAGTGACTATGTTATCAGTTCCATTCGGGGTTCAGCTAGATGCAACAACAACTCCAAGGCTAATGAAGAGCTCAAGGAATTAGGAAACCCTAAGTCAGAAGGAAAGACCGATGCTTTAGTACTTGTTGGGAAGAAGGCTGGGTTACCGACCAACATAAGTGGCTACTAGACCTTATGTCCTGTACAGTGTTTGAAATCTTAACATATGCCTTAGCCGAAAGAAGGGTGTGTTAAGTAAATCTTACGTAGAATCGCTCCTGATTCCCAAGGGGGAGAGCGAATATATGATGGAAGGGTATCACGACTATTCCTGCACTGTTGGAAAAGGATATCATTGTTTTGTTGATTGATTTAACATTGTTTTAAATGCTTTTTGCATTAAACTAGTTGTTGGGATGTGATTTGGATGATTATTTCAAGTGCTTGTGCTTGATGATAAATGCATGGCAAGGGTCTATGATGTCAAGTTGCCATGGGAATAAATGAATGTTTTCTTGGGAAATGATGTCAAGGTTGAATTCGTTGTTCATGCTTGATTCCTAAATGGATTAATTAAGGAAGGATATTTTGCATGGATGGATCGTCTCCAAGATTGCACCATGGATTACCTAGAGAGGGCACTGCTTAAACGGGCCAAAGGTCGAGTGGTGAAAAGGCCAACCATGGAAGTTGTGTCTCACTCCTAGGTCACTTGGGATTAGTGGAGCTCTAGACACCCCTTGCCTAGTCCAGAACGGAGTTGTAGATTGCCGTGAGCCCAACGACTAGGGTGTTGGAAGATCCTATTCTAGATAATGGATGGAAATTATGGTGCCATGTTATTTGGACCGAGTACTTCTATTGGACGACAGAAGGGAAATATAATTTCTATTGTATGGGTAGGAGACAAATATTAACTTGAAGATAAATTAAGGAACTTATTTGAGTGTGTTCGCCAAAGGATTGCTTGCTCTATATTCATGTCAGTGTTGTAAATTACACGAATGAACCTTGTTCTCTAAAAGGCTTAATTAAGGAAGCTGATTTTAAGTGTTGCACATAAATGTGATAGGACCTAATTAGATAACTAAAGAATACCTATCGAGGGAAGTGGGTGGATAGAAAAAAAAGATAGCACCGTCCTATGGTAGGGTGGCCCCAGAGAACTGGGAGGCTTCTCACAAGGTTCTACAGTCGTACAACCTTTAGGTATTGTTAAGTTAGAACCTCGTTCAAGCCATTTTAGGGGACTGGAATTGGACTAATACCCTACAGGCAAAGAGGTTGAGCTACACATCCCTCTCGTTTTCCACTCTCTTTGAACCAAGTGTGGTATGGATCTGCTCCGAATTGGGTATCTCTACGTAAAGTAGGATGTCCAAATTCGACGCTAAAATGCTGTCAAGAGACCTTGACCCCTAGGAACCCATATTTCAGGTCGATCCTAATGGGCTCATCCTCGGATTTTCTGTTGCGAGACGGACTAAAAAAACCCTAGGCGACAAACCTCGGAACATTCCATGGGAGTGTCGGGCAATGACACTTAGATTCATTTTTCGATGGACCACTAAAACATGCTGGGACAGCCGATAGGCGGGCACGTTACATAATTATACTAATAGTATATGCATATCCACATGCATGTACACTACAGGTGGGGGACACCCATCACTGTCATTTCATTCTTTATTCTTTCAATGATATTTGAATAAAGGGAAGGCTGATCACACATTGTGACTGTTGGAGTTCCCACATTGTGTGTGTCTTTCTCTTGCTCTTACTTCTTCTACCATAGCTCTTGCTTCTACTTTGTGCTTCCACTTCAAGGCTCACTTCCTTTAAGAATGCTTTACAAGAAAGAAGCTTGATGTATCACACTTGAAACTGTTTAATTATATTTCATATGTTCATGTGCCAAATGAGCTATAAAAGAAGCTTGATCCAAAGGCTAATAAATGTATTTTCATTGGATACTCTTTAGAGTGGAAAGAGTATCACTATTATAACCCTATCACAAGTAAGTTTATAGTGAGCATGGATGTTATTTTTTATGAGATAAGTTGTTGGTATGCATCTAATGGTGATGCATTGGCTAGATGATGATCATGATTACAATAGTCATGTGTAGAAAGAAAAGCAAAAATCACGAAGCCTTACTGAATGGGAAACATCATTTGATACTAGATGTACAGTTAGCCCTTGGTTTGGGAGACTAAGGAGTAGTCCCACATCTTTAGGTACATCTACTAGTATTGCACGTAAAGACAATGAGAAGAAGAAAGTGTTAGATGGTAATGATTCATTTGCTAGTCATTTAGGATTTGATGGAGATTCTAGTGGTTCAGAGAGTTTGGATGATGAGCTTGGTATCCCTTCAATCAAGACACCAAGTGTACAAATAGTACATGTTAATGTTAAGGCTCCACTGAGTGTTCTAGTGGTACATATGTCTAGCAAGGTTAGATACTCTACTTACAGATTTGGTTTCGAAGGTTATGTAGCTCACCATTATGCTTATATGGTAAATATGGTTAAGTATATTGGGTCCACTTGTTTTGAGGATACTATTGCTCATGCTCATTGGGATGCAACAATGGATGAGGAGATGATTACATTAGAGGCCAACAAGACCTGGAATCTAGTATCATTGCCTAAGGATAAGAAATCTATTGACTATAAGTGGGTCTATAAAATTAAGCATAATGCAAATGTAAGTGTTAGTAGGTATAAGGCTGGGTTGGTTGCAAAAGGCGATGCTTTAATATATGGTATAGATTATGAAGAAACATTCAATCCGGTTGCTAGGATGATAACTATTAGATGTGTGATTACTTTGGTAGTAGCCAAAGGTTTGAGTTTATAGTAAATGGATGTAAGAAAAGACTTTTTGCATAGTGAATTGCAAGAAGAGGTGTATATGGAGCAGTTGGTAGGTTATGAAGATTTAGAGCATCCCACAAATGTGTGCAGCTTAAAGAAGGCCCTATATGGGCTAAAATAAGTGCTTAGAGCATGGTCTAACAAGATTAGAGAGTATATTGTCAACATTGAATTCTATATTTTTAATGTTGATCACTCACTTTATGTGAGAAAGGGAGATGCAAGTTTGGCCATCATAGTCATCTATGTGGATGACTTGGTTACTACACGTGTGAGTAACAGTGGGATTACTGAAGTTAAGGACCTTTTGAAGAAGAAGTTTGAGATGAAGGATTTGGGTAAGCTAAGATACTTTCTTGCTATTGAGGTGATCAAATGTGATGATTGTATATCGGTGTAGTATGGCTTGGATATGTTGTCCAAGTATGGTATGATAGTGTGTAATAGTACATTTGGAGCAAAATGTGAAGTTGAGTGGTGATGTTGAAGATGAGATAGAAGACCCTACTAGATTCAAGAGGATAGTACAGAGTTTGATTTACATGATTATCATAAGGCTAGACTTGAGCTATGCTATTATACTTATCAATCAGTTTATGCATATGCCTAGAAAGCCTCATTTGGATGCAATTAGAGGTATGTGAAAACTACTTTGCATTATGGACTTTTTAATGAGGCAGGTAAGGATATACAAGTGTTTGGATACACAGATGCACATTGAGCTGGTAGCATGCCTAATAGAAGATTTACTAGTGGATTCGTGTTTTCCCTTCGTAGTACAGTAGTTACATGGAGCATTAAAAAACAACCTACAATTGCTTTATCGAGTACATAGATTAAGTATTGAGGTGCTGCTATGGCAACATGTGAGGTGCTATGGTTGTAAAAGCTATTGGGTGATTTGAATGTGCAAGTAGATGGTTTGGTTGTCATTCATTGTGACAACATGACTAACATACAATTGGCTTGGAACCTTGTGTTTCATGTTAGGACAAAATACATTGAAGTGTATTACCACTTTGTGAGAGAGAAGGTACTTATAGGTGAGATCGACTTGGTATATGTCAGCACACAAGATCAAATAGCTGACATCTTCAGGAAGGTATTGGGTAGAGGAAGCTTTGAAAGTTTTGAAGCTTGCTTGGAGTTATAGAGATGCAGTTGAGCTTGAGAGAATGTGTTGAGATGGCAAGCTCAACACCTGCAAACATTGATGATGGACCACTTGGTCAGATGGGTTTGCACGTCTACACTTACCATGTCGATGGTCGTTATGACTCTTATATGGCCATTGACTTATCACTTATTATATTTGGTTTGTTATACCTATCTATAGCTAGCATAGTTATAGTGCTAATCGATTAGTATAGTTTGGTATGCATTGTTTGAGTTAGTAGATCACTTTTCTTTATGTTGTACTTTATCCATATTTTATGTATATTGAAAAGTATATGCAAGAAAAAGAAGAAACCACAAGAAAGCATTTTAGTCTCCATCTCTCCTCTTGTGCTCTTGAGTGAGCTTCCTTTTGTGTGTATGGTGTGTGTCTTGCATAGCAACTCAAGCAAGTCCCCCCACTAGGAGATTTGTGACACTATTGTTAAGACTTCAAGCTCAGCTCTACTATCTTTAGGTCATGTGTACCCAACACTTAGCTTGTCCAGTTGTACTACATGCAGACATTAAATAAGTCGGTGACTTTAGACTTAGTCTGTACTTGGTGTGACTGGTCTTACAGCCCTTAGTGTGTGTATTCACTTTAGTTATATGAGTTAGTGTGTGTATTCACTTTAGTTATATGAGTTAGTGATATAAGGAAAAAAAAGAGAAGAGAGCATATGTTGGTTCAAATCTCTGTCTCTCTCTTTCAACATGGTATCAGAGCCATGAATGGGCCCTGTGGTGGATAGCATTTGTAAAGCAGACTTGGAACTTGAAGATTCAGGGTTCTTGACAAGAGGGGTTGACTACCATTGCTCCTATTGAAGGTATGCATTGCATCATTTGGTTTGCCATTGCTCAAGAGGTTGTTTGTGACTTGTTTGGAGCATTGTGGAGGCTTTAGTGAAAACTCAATAGCAAGAATTGGTCATCATTTCATTGTGGAGCTGCTACTGTGATCATCATACTAGTCTGCGTGTTTGCGTTTGTTGATGTTGAGGGAGTCTCCTTGGCTGCCAAAAAACTCAACAAACACTTACTAGGCTATATATTGCTTGGAAATGCTTCTTGGAAGGTCCTTTGATGTCTTGATATGCTATTTCTTGGTCTGGAGATGATATATGAGGTGGAACAATTGGTTACAAGTCTGGAATTGAAGACTATTTGTTGTATACAGACAATATACAACATGTATGTATCTCTGGCATGAGTTTGGAGCTCTCTAACATACCTAGAAGCATCATTGGAGCACAGATATATGCAAGGAGGACATATGGATTTGATTTTGTGCCTTGGAGCTGGAATTTTTTGCTAAAATACTCAGATCTGAAAAATTTTCACATGCTAAAAACTATCATTTATTGTGGACAGCAAGCATTGTCTTTTACTAAAGCAATACATGACATTAGAAGGCTTTTGTCATTTGTATAACCTAGCATATGTCTTCTGAATGTCTGGTGGATTAAGAAGAGTATTGGAGGCTACTGAATGATGCTGAAGTTTGAAGTTGGAAATAAATGCATTGACATCTACTTAGCTAGTTACAAACATTAAATGCATTATATGATATCGCTTCTTCAGGATAGAGTTTATGGATGTTGGTATTGTCATGTATTGATCCCTACACACAGTAGCAAATGTATGAAGTGATTTGAGGAAATTCTTGAGCTAAAGTACACCTTGATTGTAAGTGTCTTGGTTGTCCGCAACCAGTGAGCAGATTTATAACACTTGTACTTGATGTATATGCACTAGTTTGTGCATGTATGATCATGTATGGACTTCTACATGTACTAGCAAATGTCTAGGAATTTTTGGGGCATGTATGGTACATATAAACTTCTATTTTGGCTATGAATTGGCTGTTGATTATTGATAGTTTGCAAATTTCAGACTGCATGTCTACTTGACTACAGTAAGGTTGCATGAGACAGTGTTAAAGCACCTACATGGTCTATGTGTTGATTGATGTACCTACATGTTATGCCACATGTTTTTGGATGGAATTGAGATGTTAAGGGGCTGAAATACTTTGGTTTTAGCAGTGAATTGTTGCAAAAAACTCTCATAAATAGTCAAAGACTACAGTTAGTCAATTAGACTTGTTGGCTTGCAGGAAGTCAGGCAGTGACTAGATATTTTCTGGTACAATATGGCTAATGCAGATAATAGGACTAAAAACATAACCTAGATAGTGGGGGAAAAGCTTGATAGTAACAACTATGCCATATGGAAGTTCCACATGGAGAACATCTTGATTGGTAAAGGATATTGGGAGTTGGTGATTGGAGCAGAAGCTGAACTTGAGCTCCCAGAGAAACTTATAGCTGATTAAAGACAAGCACATCGAGCTTGGATAGAAAGAGCTCACAGGGTTTTACATTGGCTATCTCTATGTATCTTGGATGCTATGGTGATGTAAATCATGAACTGCAAGTCACCAGAAGATGCATGGAACACTTTGATAAGATATTATGGCATGACTACAAGTGCCAGGAAGATACAATTAAAGCATAAATTGAACAATATGGACATAAAAGGCAAATCCATACATGATTATGTCACTGAGATTAAGACCATTGGGATTAGCTAGCATCCATTGGCACACAAGTTTGGATGAAGACATGGTTGCAGTGACATTAAATGGTTTGGGGCTTGATTATAAGTCATTTGATACCTCCATATCTGTGCGGGATGCAATGCCAGATTTTAATGAGCTAGTTGCATTGCTCATTCATGAGGAAGTTAATTTGGGTTTGGCTATAGGTTCTAGCAGCTCAAAGAACAAGGATGATGTATTTCATTTGAATCAACATGGCTGTGGTAGCCATGGTAGAGGTTATGGTTCTGACAGAGGAGGCCAACAAAATGTTTTGTATGGCAATAATAACCATCAGGGTTCAAATGCACGAGGAGGTGGAAATTTCAAAGGTAGGGGGAGATCTAGCCCTAGAGACAGAGGCTTCTGGTAGCAGCAGCACCCATTTGACAATCCTAATAAGGATAAGGATTGTCACTATTGTGGAAAGTATCGTCATATTGCCAAGGACTATTGGAAGAAGCATGGCAATCAAAGAGGCAAACAACATGGACATTATGCATCTTCCAGTCAAGCAGAAGATGCATTTGGGGATAGATTGTTTGCCATGATTGCAGGAAGAAGAACTTACATGATGTACTACATGTCCCATCAAATACTAAAAATCTATTGTTTGTGAGTCATATGACTGGAGTAGAATTTGTAGGTCCGATTTAAGAAGCATGGATGCTTCATTGAGGAGTTTGGTATTGGTTTCAAATTGATTGCTCGCAGTCATAGGAATGGTAGGATGCTTACTCTTGATGCCATTGTGCCACAACTGAAATAAGCAATGTTTGCCCATGGCTTTGGCATAGTTACAAACTTGGAAACATGGCATAAGAGAGTGGGACATGTTAATCTTCAACGACTACAAATGATGCAGAAGAAATAGCTTGTGATAGGTTTCCCCATGTTTTAGTATACATATATTAGTCATGTCTGCGATGCTTTCCAGTTTGGTAAATAGTTGAGGTTGACACTTGTCAGGCATGTAAGAAATAGTACACGACTATTGTAGTTAGTTCACTTTGATGTGTGGGGGCAGCTAGCCCATAATGCATCCATGGGAGGCTACAGGTACTATGTGACATTTATTGATGATTACAGTCAATATTCTTGGGTTTATATCTTGAAAACAAAGAACGAGGTGTTTGCTATTTTTCAGCAGTGTAAAAAGCAGGTTGAAAAGGAATTTGATTGTTACATCTCTTACTTGAGATTTGATAGTGGTGGGGAGTACGTGTCAAATGAGTTTGATTGTTTTTTGGTTGAAAATGGCATACGTAGGCAACTTACATGCAACTACGCTCCTCAGCAAAATGGGGTAGCTGAGCAGAAGAACATGGTATTGATGGAAGCTGCTCGGGAAATGATGAATGAGAAGAGTATGCCACTTTATTATTGGGTTGAGTTTGTTATGACAACCATGTATATCTTGAACATGACTCCACTACATGTATTCATGAGATGACACCATTTGAGAAACTGTATGGCTACAAGCCTAATGTCAGTCACATGAAAGTATTTGGATGTCTTGCTTATGTGCACATACCTGATGAGGAAATCAAAAAGTTGGATTCGAAAGCACATAAGTGTGTCTTTATTGGATATTTGCAGGAGAAGAAGGCATACAAATGTTATGATCCCTCTACTCGGGATACATTAGTGAGTAGAGATATCATATTTGATGAGATGACCTCTTGATATGCATCATCAGTTGTACTGCCATCAAATATGCCTTCTACACATGTATCTATAGTTGATTCACAGCAGAGTACTGCCTTGACAGGTTTTAGCAGTCCGACGATATGTCCATGGATAGGGAGATTACGGAGCTCTAGCTCACCGTCCACTGACACCAGTATGTTAGTGAGGGGGAGATATGATGTGAGGAAAGGGAAAGAAAAAGTTCTGATGGTGCATTTGGTGTGATGACACTTGGCACTTTAGGTTATGACTCAGCTGACAGTCTAAATAGTGAGCTTGGTATTCCAACAGTGTATATGCCTGGTAGAGCAAGTACATTTTGCCTCATGAGAGAGGGAATCGAGTAGTGCACCACAACTTAGACGATCACACAGAGTTAGGTACCTTGTGGACAGGCTGACTTACAATGGTTTTTTTGTGAAGCATTTTTCTTATATGACAAAGGTGATAGAGGTCAAAGAGCCTGCTACATTTGCTGAGTAGTGATGGATAAAAATTGGTGCATAGCTATGGATGAGGAGATAGATGCTTTGGTTGAAAACATTACTTGGGATCTTGTGCCACTACCAGAAGGAAAGAAGACCATTGGCTACAAATGGGTCTACAAGATTAAATACAAGTCAGATGGTAGTGTAGAGAGGTACAAAGCCAGGTTGGTCGCAAAGAACACCATATTGGGGAATATGGGAATTTACCATAAGTTTGGGACACGTGGTCAAATCTTTGGATTTGTCATAACTTAACTTGAATACTATAACTCCAAATCGAGCGCTCTATAGCTCAATAGATTCCATTTTTCAAGCGCTTTCTCATGATAGCTCACATCATATGGTTTTGAGAAACTTATGGGCATGTTATCTAGGTGCCACCTTTTTAGTATTCAAAAAATGGGAATTGGAAGTTTCCCAAAGTCACTAATATTGTGTTAAAGGGATATGCCCAGCAGTATGGGTTAGACTATGAGGAAACATTTAGCCCTATTGCCAAGATGGCAACCATAAGAACAATGATTGCATTGGCTGCAACTAAAGGTTGGAAATTGCAGCAGATGGATGTGAAGGATGCTTTCCTTAATGGTGACTTGGAAGAGGATGTTTATATGGATCATCCCAAAGGATATGTATATCCCGATTTTCAACATTATGTATGTAATCTGAAAAAAGAGTTGTATGGATTGAAGCATGCTCTGAGAGCCTATCATGCAAGGATCAGTAATTACTTGCAAAGTTTGGGATTTACTGTTGGTAGGGCTGATCACAATCTATTTACGAAAAAGATAGTAGTCTTTGTCATCTATGTTGTTAACTTTGGGATACAACATGTTATGCAGATGCTAAAATCTGAACTTGACATGAAAGACTTAGGTGAACTATAGTATTTCTTGGGTATTGAGGTGATCAAAGCTGAAAATGGTTTATGATTGATACAGAAACACTATGCCATGGAAATGTTGAAGAAATATGGCATGGTTGAATATAAACCACTAGATATGTCTCTTGATCAGAATGTCAAGTTGAAAATTAGCACTAGAGTTGAAATTGATGATGTGATTATGTACATGCAAATGGTTGGTAGTCTGATCTACTTGACTACCACTAGGCCCGACTTGAGTTATGTAGTTGGGCTCATAAGTCAGTTCATACAGAAGCCTAGAAAGCCACATTTGGATGCTGTTAGGTGGATTATGAGATAAGTTAAGTCCACTGTAGATTATGGGCTATTCTATGTGAAAGTTAAGCCCTTTGACACTGGTTGGATACAGAGATGTAGATTGGGCAGGATGCTCATATGATCGCAGATCTACAAGTGGTTATGCTTTTGGATTTGGAAGTAGAATGATCAGCTGGAGCAGCAAGAAGCAACCTACGGCTACATTGTCTAGTCCTGAGGCTGAGTACAGGGGTGCTGCATTGGCAGCATGTGAGATTGCATGGCTGCTCAAGCTTATGGCTGATTTGGACATACAAGTGGATGCTCCAGTGACCTTGTTATGCGACAATATTAGTAGTGTAATCTTGGTAACGAATCCAATATATTATGTGAAGACTAAACACATTGAGGTACACTACCACTTTATCTGAGAGATGGTTCTTGCAGGTAGAGTAGATCTCATGCATGTGAAGATTGATGAACAGGTTGTAGATATCTTTAGCAAGTCTTTGGGTAAAGATAAGTTTAGTGTTTTTAGATAGCTGCTTGATGTATAGATGTTGTCTTGATCTTGAGGGGGAGTGTTAATACTTCAAGCTCAGCTCTATTATCTTTAGGTTGTGTATACTCGACACTTAGCTTGTCCAATTGTACTATATGTGGACATTAAATAAGTCCATGACTTTAGACTTAGTCTGTACTTGGTGTGAATGGTCTTACAGACCTTAGTGTGTGTATTCACTTTAGTTAGATGAGTTAGTGATGTAAGGAAAAAAAAGAGAAGAGAGCATGTTGCTCCTCTTTGTTGGTTCAAATCTCTAGCTCTCTCTTTCAACAACTATCAATCTTCCACATACTAAAAACAAGAGCCAAATATTTGCTACACTCTTGTGATATATAGGGGAGACAAAATAATGTGAACAAGCACCATGTTCCTTTGAAAATGTGGAACTAATAACATATGAACAAGAGGAGGAAAACTAGTGAAAAGTATTGAAAGAAAGGAGGTGTACAAGAAGTTTAACTCGGATCCCTAAGGTAAGATGGCTAATTACCTAGTAGGGGCAAGCATTTTATGTTTTCTAGTTTCTAATGGGGGCTTTTACAATACATAGAGTGGACTAGAAGTATCACAATAAACTTATCCTTCTATGAGTCTTTTATTGGTTCTTGATTTTTTTCAATGGGAAGACATTGATGTGAAGAAACCTTAAATTTATTAGAGATTTCATCTAACCTATAGATCTATATTCAAACATGAATGTAAGCTCCATATCATGTTTGGTAGCTTTGTATGGGCAACATAACATGTTGGCTTAAATTGCCATTATTTTCTTTAGGCATTGAGCATGTTATGCTTATATCATGCCATTTCATGAGAGCAATAACTTGGGATTACCTTGGCTACATAGATTGGCATGAGTTGCTTAAATGTAAAGGGCCAATAAGAAGGCACATACTAATTTAGTGCCAAATCTCCTCACCATCTTCTAACACATGCACATGTTTGGGGAAGAACCTTTAAAATGTCATATATTGCCCTTGGAGAATTCAATGGTATAAAATTAATCCACCCTTCATGTTCCTACTTTATAATGAAGTGGAATGATTTTGAAAATAGAACTTCTACTTGACCTACTTTTCTTCAACTTTCTTCAATGATCTAATGATAATGTGTCCATGAAATATAAACAAATGTTGAAATTTCAAAGGAACTTGAAATAAACCACTAATCAATAGCTTAAAATGTCATCCTCCTAATTGGAATCAATATTCTTTTATTTGCTAAACTTGTGAGTAGTATCATCTTTTTGGATCTTCCTGGATTACCTTTCTAATTTTCCAAGGTAATATGTTGCCCATTGTGTGGCTAACACGTTTTTGATAAATAATGATTTTATACGTTACATTACATAGCATGTTTATTTAGAAATAATGAGTGATACCTTGTATCACATAGAGTGTGCAAGTAATGGGGATGGAAGAGCTATTGTGGATATGTAGAAAACATTTTTATCCTTGAGGATTGCTCATAATACACTTGGATCCAAAGTCCTATCTAATATACCCTTTACATTATATGGCATTCTAAAGTTCTATGGACCTTTTTCATACACATTGAATGACTTATTTCAATTTTGTGAGAACATGTTTTGTACATTTCAATAATCTTTAAACACATCAGTGTATTATTATTTTTGGTTCATGGTGAAGAAATTAATTAGTCCTTATTGTTAGCAATCCATGTGTGGATTGGGTATGCACAGGGGATGTGAATTAGTAGCCTATGAAATCAATCTTGAGTTATCTAAAACATCAATGGTATAGTGATATTTCAACTATAGATATAGTTGTATGTCTTATTCCAACAACAAAGCAAACTTATATATCTGCATTATTGGAGTGCACATATATTTAATGCTTTGTTGATGCAGTCTCTCATTGAGCATCATGCGCTAAGTGTACTATACATGCTTAATTTTTATCATTTCATTTAAAGAGCATGTTGAAAGAGAGTATATTCAATCTAGGCAATCCATATTTCCTCATCTTTAACAAAAATCTCGAATCTAGGCAATCTAGGCTTTCCAATTTTTGGTTGAGGACTCTATCATGTGAAGACATTAGACAATAATGAACAAAAACATACACAAGATCTCATAAGACATCCAAATTAAAGTATTTCATGATAGAAACATAAATTCTCACATGTTTAGTGATTGTTTGGAAAAAAGGCATAGTAATTTGACCTTAGTAGATATCAATCAGAGTGTGTCTTAATGAGATATACATATGGAATATTTTGGTATTTTCTACCTTAAGGTGTATATTTAAGATACTAGAATACTAGAAGAAAAGAAATAGATATCTATAGGAAACATTTATGGAGGCTGTGATGGTTCTTCTTCTTCTTCTTCTTCTTCTTCTCCTCCTCCTCCTCCTCCTCCTCCTCCTCTTGTTCTTCTTCTTACTACAAGGAGTGTTTTGGTAGATATCACTTTAAGATATATATTGAAGATATTTGAGTATTAAAAGAAAAGTAAAAGATATAAATAGGGAGCATATAGGAAAGATGTATGGAGGCTTCAATGGTTCTTCTTTTTCTTTTTCCTTTTCTTTCACTTTTGTAGCATACAAACTATTTCTTTCACAAATGAAAGTGATTAGAGTCTATTTCCCTTTTTTTCTTGTCATCCTTAAGTAGGTATACAAAGTGCACCTCCCCTCCCAACCAAGACTCTTTGGATTTTGTATGTGAGGTCCTATGCTCAAACTAAGGCATGATTTCTTCTTACATCAATTTTTGATTTCCTAAGGACAAATGCACAAAACAGTCATCGCTTGAGTTGGACAAAGTGAGTCATGATGCTCACCACCTCTCAAGTTATGCTCCAAGTGCTAAAGGTTGTGAGGTCCCTAAATGAGGAATGGCCATGATTGGCATTAGGCATTGGTAGGTTTCTAGTTAGACATTGGAAGGGATCTAACCTTGAAGACCAAATGTTTATGAGATTACCTATGTGGACTTAGATTAACCATTGGGTCAAGCAAGAGAGAGTTAATGATATATATCGAGTAATGAGTTATGGAGATTTGGAAAATATTCCCATAAATATTCTCAAGTTGCGTCAAATGGATTGGATGGACCATGTGGTGGTGATTTAAGGTGAAACATGTGAGCAGGGAGTTAAGGGGAACCATGTTGGAGAATACCTAGTATCTTGCGTGTTGATGGAGGATTTCTAATATCCTCTTCCTCAACAACCTTATCCATTCACCTCCACCTCTCACTTTATGGATCCACCTTTATACTCACCTACCATACACTTTGTGGATCCACCTACCATCCACTTATGAATTTGCCTATTACCTACTTTATGGATGCACCTACCATCCAGTTTATGGATCCATCTTATTCTTACCTACCATGCTGACCTCCTTATGAGGCTGTTGTGTATAGAAATACAATATAGCTATTGAGCATGTTGTGACATACCTTCCACACTCATTGTCCTCCATCCATCATTTGTTTAGATCACCATCGAAGCTTGTAGGAGCACAAAGAAGGATAGAGCCTTCAAACATAAGTTGTATCAGTTTGGTATGACAGAGTAAAACACTTTCTTTTTCTCTCACTCATTCTCTCTTGTACTTATGTTTGCTATCATCTTTTTCACTATAGTTTTTCACATGGTATCAAAGCACCACACACTTTGAGTAACAAACAAATTAGTACAAGAGAATTCAATTTTTGTTCTTGTCAACTAGTGGCACTGATAGTAGTAGTGGAGGGAGCAACAATCTAGTTGCACCAATGCAAACCCTAAGAATTTGTCCACATGCCTTCAGGGAAGACAAACTTGATGACAAACTATACTATATGGAAGTTCAAGATCAATTCCATATTGGATTCATAGGAGCTCTTGGATACAATTTTGGGGATGGATGCCGAACTAGTTGCAAACCCAGATCCAAGCATCATAGTAACCAAAATTTCTTTGATCCAACTTTTGTTCATGCCCAGAAATGAAAAAATGTAGATGCACTTTGTGCCATCATTACTAGTACATCTAGTTCTTTATTCATTCTCATTCAACATACCTCCAAAGCTACCCAAGCTTGGCATTTATTGAGATGCGAATATGAGATGCAAAATCAAACAAGGATTCAAAACTTGGAGAACCAGCTTGCAACAAAAAAGAAAACTTTGTAATGGAGAACTAGTAGAGGACTTCATTACACGATTAAGAACTTGTATGACCAATGGCAGCATCAGTCAGGCTAGTAAGACAAATGAGGAGCTGGCTAGGAGATGCATCAAAAGGAAAGTGCCATTATTGTGAAAAGAGTGATCACATGGTAAATGAATTTAGAAAGAAAGAAAGTGATAAAAAGTGGTACAACAAGGTCTTCTTCTAAAGGCAAATACTTTGTGAACATTATTGAAGCTTTTCACAGTGATTGGGGAGGTTTATTCCTTAGCTTGAACTTCAAATGTAGATGAATCCTGGGTGCGAGATAGTGGAGCATCTTGTTATATGTAGATGAATGGTATATGAGCATCTTGTTATATGTAGATGAATGGTATATGAGCATCTTGTTATATGTAGATGAATCCTAGGTGCGAGATAGTGGAGCATCTTGTTATATGACCAGTATGAAAGAATGGTATAGTTATCTAATGCCTCTAAGAGAACCCATCACTATGATAGTTGGAAACAATGCCAATATCCATTTGAAAGATTAGATATTATTTTATTTATAATATTAAACGAAGAGTCTAAGGAGTTTTCATATGTATTGTATGTGTCTCAAATCAAGAAAACTTGCTATCCATAGACTTGGTTATAGGTTATGTTCTTATAATTCTCTTTGACAATATAGGAGTAGATATTCTTGCTGGTATTGGTAATGTTTTCAATAAAGGAGTGAGACAATACAACTTATATGAGTTCATAGCTCTTACAACCCACCATTAAGGCATTAGTAAGATTAAGCATGGGTAATTCGGCCACATTATCTTCATTGTGCTCAAAGGAATGCAAAATAATGTGATGCTTTCACATTTACTTAACATAACTTTGGTGAAATGCATCAAACATGTGAAGCTTGCTTGATGGATAAACAACAAAGAAGGTTATTTCCAAAATAGAATGGCTATCATGAAGACTCATCTTAAAATGGTGCATGCTATTCTATATGGTTAAATGACTACTCAAGCTTTGAGAAGATCTTTCTATTTTATGCTACTTGTTGACAACTATAGTAGACAGATGTGACTATGTTTTCTTTGAGATAAGGCTAAAGCCTTTACTAAGCTCAAATAGTGGCATAAGTTTATGGATAATGAAAGTATCAAGAAGGTGAAGAACTTTCATAGTGATATAGGAGGAGAGTTCACTTATAATGGGTTTATTGATTATATGAAAGAGAATGGCATCATGTGCCAAGTCACAACTCGCTATACACCTCAACAAAATGGTGTCATGGAATGATGCAATTGTACTCTCATTGAGATGGCATAGTGTGTGCTAAAGGGGAAAGGATTACTAGCCTTTTTTGGGGCTAAAGTAGTCAACACAACAATATACATCCTCAACTAGAGCTACATTTAAATGTTGAAGACAAAAATACCTCAAGAGGTCCTGGGGGATTTATAAGAAATCATCTATATAATGGATGTTCAAAGGATATTAAGAAATATCCTTTCTTTACAATGCTATAAGGACTTAATATGCCCCCTTTTAATAAACTTATGATTTTTTTCAAATTACAATTAAAAAAATCAATTTTTAGATATAATCATATAAATTTTACTAAATATAATACCCTTTCTTTTGAATTCAGTGGTGGTATTTTACATGTTCTATAAGGTGGAACCCCCCAAGCAAGAGGTCTACTCTCGTAAGAAAACCTTCATTGCATAATTTAGAATGTTTGGATGTGAGTGTTATGACATTCTAGATTTAAAAAGAACCAAGATAGAAGCCAAGTGCAAGAAATCTAAATCTAAAAATCATATGATTTTGAGACTAAGAAGGTCATTTCCAACCATGATGTGGTGGTTCTAGAGTAGCACCATGCAATAGAGGAGAAAGGGTCCTCTATGTTATCATTAGAAAAAGAAGTAACCCACCCTACATCTACACCAAATACTAAATTCCTTATAAATATGAAGGAGTAGGATCTCTCATATGATGAAATTTCTCAACCACAACTACCTCCTTTGGTGATGCAAGGGAGACCACTTCTCAAGTGGGGAAAGAAACCCTTTGGTGCTACAAGGGAGACCACTTCCCAAGTGGGGAAAGAAACTCTTTGATGAGAAGAATACAACTCCTATAGTTGAAGAGGAGCAACTTTTGCTGATGGATTTGAAGGTCAAAGAGGATAGAAGAACAAGAAAAAGCTTCTAACCAAATTGTTAGTCTAGCCTTATCAGTTGAGATAATGCAAGTAAAGGAACCCACAAGTTTGGATGAAGCTATGGATGTTCCAAAATGGAAAGCTACCATGCAATCAAGTGTGATAATATCATCAAAAGTCAAGATTTGGACTTGATTGATCAACCAAAACATAAGAAAGTATTGGTGCATTATGGGTTTGGAAGTCTAGGTATAAAAAAAATGGGTCTTTGGAAAAGTACAAGGTCCAATTTGTAATATAAGACTGCTCCATATAGAAGGCTTTGATTTTTGGGAAACATTTGCACCTACAGCTTAGCACTAGCCTTTCTGCTCATAAGAATTGGGTAGCCTTTTAGATGGATGTGAAATTTGCATTTTTGAATCGAAAACACAAGAAGCAGATATAAATGGCCTAACTATTAGGATTCCAAGTGCCTAGTCAAGAAACTAAGGTTTGCAAGCTTAGAAATATATGGGTTGAAACAAGCCCCAAGCAGGGGGTCACTCATAAACATGTAAGTGTATCACATGGGTTCAAAAAAGAGATTTTAAAACACACATAAGGGTAAAAATAAAAATTTACACTTTTTAAAAGCACCCATAAGGGCACCATATAAAGGGGTTGTTTGCGTATTGAATAAAAAAAGGATGTATTTTATTTAGGAAAAATTTAGAGATAAGACCATTTTCAAATAGATATTGAACACATTACATGTAGGTTTTACATGTAGTGAACCTATGACACCCCAAGGGCATGGTATCAAGGATACATGAAATTTTCAAAAGTATTAAGTTTACATATAGTGAACCATGTGAGTCCCCAAGGGCATAGTATCATAGGATAGATGCATTTTTCAAAAGTATTAGGATTACCAAAAGTGCTTCTGACGCTAACAAGATGGAAAATATGTAAACATTATTTTATATGTAGATAACCTGATCATCACAAGAGACCATGAGAATATGCTTCAAAAGACTAGGGAGATGCTAAGTTTTGAATTTAAAAATGATAGACTTAGGGCTTATACATTTTTAAAAATGATAGACTTAGGGCTTATACATTTTTACTTGAGTATTGAGATGTCTCAAGAACGTGGCAAAATCTCCATTTCTTAGCAAAAGGTATGCTGATGAGATTTTCAAGGCATTCGAGATGAACAAGTGTAAGACAATGGTTTCACCAATGCAAATAAATACAAAACTCTCATTTAAGGATGCATCACTACCTATGGATATTGACTAGAATTAGAAGCTTATGGGAAGTCTTACCTTTCAATGCAAAACTAGGCCAAATCTTAGTTATCTAATTAGTGCCTTGAGTAGATTCTCAAATGAGCCTTGTGGGAACCACTAGAGACTAGGGATATGGGTGTTGAAGTACTTTGAGGATACAATAAAACATGGCATCATCTACAAATCAAAGAAGACCTTAGTTCGACATTGTGATTTAGATTGGGCAAGAGATGTTGATTCCAAGAAACTCATTGACTAGATATTGCTTCTCACTTGGATCAAGAGCTTTCTCTTGGATTAACAAGAAACTATTACGGTAAATGCCAATGGCCAATAGTTGGGCAAACACTCCTCGTATTAGTACGTATAGTACATTCATATATAAATGAAGATAACACTGAATAAGGGTACCATTCATTGTACCCACTAAAATCTCTTATATGCTTCTTTCTCTCTTAGCCCTCTTACATTCCATAGTTTCTCCCTCATATCCCACCATTGCTTCCCTCTCAACTACTATAAGAGAAATTCTCATGGAAGTTCATGCTTGGAGCAAGGAGAACATGGATCAAAGCTTGAAGATTGAGGATTCAGGCTTCTTCTACAACATTTTTTCTTGTTGTTTCATCTTGATAGAGGTATTATTCTCATTATCAAACTCCATATGTAAGGTAAATAGGTGCTTTAGAATGAGGAGCCATTGAGGCTCAATTTGAGAGTTGCAATAGCCCAATTTGGTTGCATTTGGAAAATCATTAGTGGCAACCATTGGTGGCTAGACTTGAAGTAGAAAAACTTGGCATTTGATGCTCTGAAAGAGGTTATGATACATGCTTTTGATGTATGCAAGCAGAAGGCCTATTTAAACACGGGCAACTTGTCTTTTGAAAGTAGGCAGACCTACTTGGCAAAAGCACATGGCTTAAGTAGGGGGTTTAAGTAGGGCCTTTGAGTAGGGGGCCTACTATAGTCTATATAATAGAGAAAAGGAGAGAGAGAGAGACTTTGATGATTTGATGAGATAGTGATGTTTATGATACTTGCTAAATTGAAGTAGAACCAAATCCACATTACACAAACTAGATATATGTATTATGAGGTTGTTTTTCTTGAGATTAATAGCCAATAAATTCTTAAAAAAGAATCGAATGAATATTGGTATGTGTTATAGAGTGATGGGGCTATTTTGGTATTGTCTTTGCCATTATGATGAGTAGTCTTGGTTAATTGTATTTTAGTTTCTTGGTCTTGACTTGTCTCTATTTGGACTATAATTTTAGCTATTCTTTGGCTTTGCAAGACACTTGGATTGCAATCAGTTGGTCTTCTTTGAGCTTATAGTTGGCGATATCTTGGTATCTTAGTGTACATGGTACATTGCACCTATTATGGTTTCTTTATCTAATTCTAAAAATACATAAATTAATATTAAAATTTTATATAGCATTAATTTTTCTTATTAGAAAGAGAAAATCTATAATGTATTTGTTCAAAAGAAGCATGTAAATCCGATCAAATGCAATGGTGTTAAGCAGCATGAGGACATGGATGTAGATGTATAGGAAGAAATGGATGAATTGGTTTGTTCCACTATCATGTTGACAGTCTCAAAGTTTGTTTACATTAATATAGAAGACATAGAAGGTGGTGCATATGGTGTGTGGAAGAAGCTATGCGATTTGTATGAGAAAGAAAGTGTTATTACCTTGCTTGAGAGTTGGGATACTTTAAGAACCATCTTCTCACCTCATGGCCAAGATTAGTTATAGAAGCAATTAATAGCAGATTTCTCTTAATCTCTGGAATATACAATACATTTGAAAGATTTTTGACTTCACCATTTGCAACAATAAAGAAAATAGTACATATACCTTAGTAGGGCATTTTGCATCATTTCCAATCGTCAAAGTGATGGATTCTTGCAAAGGCTTTTCTTGTGTCGAGGAACACACTTTCTCAATGGTTGTCATGAATAACTCTAACTCTGCTTCAACTGTATTGGTTGTCTCCTTCCCTTGACATGGCAATGTGAAATTGTATGTCCTTTCTTCTTGCAGTAGGAGCACTCTCCTTGAAACTTTTTCTTACCATCCTTATTCTTTTTGTCACTCTTCATAGAGGAAGCACCTTTGCCTTTTACATTGGTGGAGAATACAACATCTCCAATGTTGCTACTATCGGCTTTAAGATGCAACTCCTCCTCCATTATTAGTGCACAAAATTTCTCAAACATCAAAGCTTGGGATCTCACCTGAGTATTTAGGGTGATTACCAATCCATCAAACTTTGGTGGATAAATTTAAAGGCACCTCTTGGTGCACAAATCGGATGTTGGATGCATACGTAGTGAGCGCCGGAAGGTCCCCAAGAACAAAATAACTCTACTAAAGCTCATAAAATGAGAAGATAGGTTTGCACAACATGAATAAAAGAGACAAATAGGGTACAATCTTCCCCCATGCCTTGTGTGAGCGATTCACAAGGCATGTATTTATAAATTTATTCCTCTCAAAGCTAGAAAATAGCCCAATTTTACAATTAGCATGCTTGGCTTTTGTGTTTGCTTTTATCCAAATAAAGAATAAAGCGGTTGGGCAGTCCAAAAGTCAGGCTGTGCCCAAATACAATGTTCAATAATGAAATATTTAAACCGTGTGCCCATGCACGTATAAAATAATAAATATTTGTCAAGAGATTCAATAAATAAGCGTACCTAAATAAATATTAGCACCACGCCTTTAATGATAAGACACACACCCATAAAAAATGATAATCTCTTTTAAGTAATTTGAATACACGCTATTGCCCAGTGCTTCCCAATGCCATCGCCGCCTGCTCTACACATTAAATGAAGCATTCACAATTGTTAGAAAATAATAAAATTAAACCGACAAAAGTGAATACCTAGTAGTCTTCAGCTACAAAATAAATAAATACGTTGGAACTTTGTCCGAACCTTAATTTAATATGAGTGCACTCTAAACTCATAAACGTCCATTAATTTAAATATGTATTTTGCAACATTGCCCATTGTGGAGTCACCCGCATGCACATTAAATTAACATGACACCCAAAAAGGACATGCGTCCTCGTCAACTTCTCGCATAAGGAATCCAGCTTGTATACGAGCCTCGGCAAATAAATATAGTTTTATGGAATCCACCGCAAAACCTCACGGAATCCATCGTGGAATATGCCTCCTGGCATCATACCCCCAGGGTGGGATAGCAATTGTCCTCAATTGCTATTAGCTCAATGTGGAGCGAGTAGTGAGGGGTAAGCACTTAGGTCGCATGCGTGCATCTATTGGGCCTCTTCAAAAGGATGATTTTTAAACTTAACCAAATATCTAGAGTATCTACGGCCAGTTCTAGTGGTCATAAAGTCAGTGTTTAGAATAGTTTCAGGTTCAAGGATTTCAGTTTCTTCTTCTAATAAAGGAGGGTTTTCATAGACAAGGTGAACAGGTAATTGGCATCTAAAAGGTCATAACAAACTGATATGAAAAGTATTATGGATTTTCCAGTGTTGGGGTAGTTCTAATTTAAATGCATTGTCATTGATTTTGTGAATGATCTTGAAAGGTCCATAAAATCTAAGGGCTAACTTAACAACAGGGTGTCTCTCAACACTTTGCAATCTTCTCTTTTCAATGCGTAACCAAACATAATCATCAACTTTGAAACTCATAGCTTTTTTTTTCTTGTTAGCTTGTTTAGTGTATGATTGTTGGGCTTTTGCAATCATGTCTTTAACTTCAACAAAAATAGTAGCATGCATATTGGCAATATCATTAGTAGCTTTAACTTTGTTTGACAATGATGTAACAGATGTAGGCAATCTATGTCCATAAATTATATCAAAAGGTGCTTTATGTGTAGCTGTATGTGGTGTATTATTGTATGCAAATTGAAGTAGATATAAGTGTGTATCCCATGTTTGTGGTTTTGAAATTGTGTATCCACACAAAAGATCTAAAATTGTAATCTTAGTAGCTTTTGTTTGTCCATTAGTTTCAAAATGAAATGCAGATGAGAAATCAATCTTTGTACCTAAATTAGCAAACAGAGTAGTCCAATAATTATTGCAAAATCTAGAATCACGATCATAAATAATAACTTTTGGCAAACCATGGTTAGTGAAAACAGTCTTCAAAAATAATTGTGCAGCTTAAGATGCAGTTAATGTTTTCTTGCATGGAATGAAATATGCTTGTTTGCTAAATCGATCTACAATAGTCCAAATCATATCATGATTAGCTTGGGTGTTAGGCAAACCAGTTATAAAATCCATTGAAATATGACCCATGGCCATTCAAGAATTGGTAAAGGCATTAACAAACCATATTGCTTACCATGGTGTTGCTTAACTCTTTGAAAAATTAAACACTCAGATACAAAGTTAGAAACATCAGATTCCATCTGTGGCCAGTAAAAGTCTTCAACCAATGTATGCGAAGTAGAAATAATATCTCTATGGCCTTGATATGGGGGACAATGAATTTCGTGCAACATAAATGATCTAAATGGAACAATTACACACAACCTTTTCTCAAATCCATTAGAATAAGACAATGAATGTATTGGAATCTAGTTATTTGCAACTAATTTATTCCAATCAGCTTGAAAACTTGGGTCTTGGTCATAGGTATCTTTCATATGGATAAGGGAATCAAATGATATAACGGAGATATTATGTATACTTGGTTTTTTATTTAAGGCATCGGCAACAACATTCTCTTTTCCAGGTTGATATTGGATAAGTGGATGTAAAATTGGAATAAAAGTAGCCCATTTAATATGACAATCAGAGATTTGTGTGGCTGACTAAGAAGATGTTTGATACTTTGTTAGTAAGTTTTGATCATGAATTCAAATCCCATTAGATAGTATTTCCATTGACGTAAGGCCTGTACTACAGGTAGCAATTCCTTATTATAGGTAGAATACTTTAGTTCAGAGGGTTTAAGTTTGCAGTTAGAATAGGCTATGGGATGTGAGTCTTGCATAAGGATGGCTCCTATTCTAGATTCGCTACCATCAATGACTACTAGAAAGAATGGTCTATTAAAGTCAGGTAATTACAAAATAGGGGCATGTGTTAAGGCATGTTTCAATAAATCAAAAGACTTTTGTTGCTTATCAAACCAATGATATACAATACATTTCTCTAACAATTGTGTCAAAGGCAAACAAGCAATGAAAAATTTCCCACAAATTTTGTGTTAAAGCTAGCAAGACCAAGAAAGAACGTAACTCATGCACATTTTTAGGAATCAGCCAATTCAAAATTTCTTCTATCTTTTTAGGATAAACTTGAATACCATAAGAAGAAACAATATGTCCTAAATATTCAATGTGGGTTTGGAAAAATTCACTCTTATCAGGGTTAGCATATAATTGATTTTCTTTCAATAATTTGAAAACCAAAGATAAATGTTCATAATGCTCATTCTCATTCTTATTGAAAATCAATATGTCATCAAAGAAAATAATTACACAATACTGATGCTTCAAAAATATGCAATTCATCATATGACTAAATGTGGCTGGTGCATTAGTAAAATCAAAAGGCATAACAAGGAATTCATAATGACCAAATTGAGTTCTAAATGCATTTTTGAAAATATCATGTGTATTCAATTGTCTTGATGATATCAAGATTTGAGATCTATTTTGCTAAAAATAGTGGCTCCTTGTAGTTTATCCATGAGGTCGTCTACCCTAGGGATTGGATATTTGTTCTTGATAGTGATCTTGTTTAGGGAACGTTAGTCAATGCACATCCTATAGGTATTATTTTTCTTCTTGACTAACAGGACAGGTGCACCAAAAGGAGAATTGTTGGGCCTAATGAGTCCTCGGGTTAACAATTCTTCAACTTGGGCTTGGATTTCTTTCTGTTCAAATTGATTGTGTCTATAAGGTGCTTTACATGGTGGTTGAGAACTGGGAATTAAATCTATTTTATGATCTTCAGGATGTGTAGGTGGTAAACCAATGGTAAATCAACAGCAAAACAATCTTTAAATTATGAAAGAAATTGTGCATGCCTAGGATGCATCTTCAATTTCATTCACCCATACTAAGTATGCTTTTCTACCTTTTCTTACTGCACGTTTAGCTTGTGTGTGACTAAGCAATGGAAAATGATCAAAGGTGTGCGTACCATGTAATGTGATTTGTTTTCTGTTAGAATGAATCTTCATTGAATGTGTGGAATAATCTATATTGGGATTATATTTATGACGCAAAGGCGTTCCTAAAATAATATCACTAATTGCAAAGGCACAACCAAGAAATTTTAGCACTCAACATAATCACCAATTTTAATTTCTAAATCATGAACTTCTTGTGTACCATTGTATCTAGTGTCTAAGAATGCAACTTTTATGCGATAATGAGTTGGAAAAGTACGTAAATTCTATTCTTTGACCAAATTTGCAGAAATAAAATCATGTGTGCTCCCATCATCATGTAAAACAATCTTTTTGTGACCATGCACAAGACATTTCATCGTTAATAACGAATGAGGATTTGGCATACCTGGTAAAGTATCTGAAGTAGTACCGATATCATCATCATCTTCCGTGAAATATGGCATTTCTTCATGGTCTTCATCTTCAGTCGCTTCCAAGTAGTTGATTTGAACAGTTGGCTTCTTGGATTGATAGTTTACTACTAAGTGTCTAGGTCGTTGACACTTGTAGCAAACTATATAGGCTTGGATTTGGAAACATTATTGGTAATGGCTGGAAGTTTAGCTATGTTGGGATTTGAATGGAGAGAAGGCTTAGGATTTGAACTTGTGTTTGATGGTAAAGTAGGAGGTCGTGTCCAGGATTTACGGAAAGAAGAAGGAACAAAGCAATTTTGATTGAATCTTAGAAAGTTAGAATTGAATTACTTTTTATTAAAGTTACCATTAGTTGGAATTTGTTGTGGTCGCTTCTCTTATCCATGAATTTTGTCTTCAGCATCATGGGCTAAAGAAATTGCATCCTTCAGAGTCGTTGGCTTGAACATGTTCACTTCCGCATAGAAATGACCAAGCAAACTAGACATAAACTTGCACTTGTGAATCACCTTAGGTATGTCTTCAAGCATTCGAAGTTGCAATAAGGCATTCCACAAACGCTCAGTGTATTGTGAAATAGGCTTATGATCTCTTTGTTGCAGAAGATCCCATTGTTTGATTGCTTTTTCATGGAATTGAGGTGGAAGAAAATTTTGCAAAAAAATCTTTTGAAAAGCCTCCCAAGTAGTAGGATAATCAATACTTTTGCGAACAACAGTCCACTATAACGATGCTTTGTCCACTAAATGGTTTGTGACATACTTGAGTTTGTCTTTTTCAACATACTGTTCTTCATGGAAATAATCATCAAATTGACTGATAAAAGCAAGAACAATTTTTTCGTCATGTAATACGGAATTTAAAATTTCTTTTACTTATCTTGGCTTCTTTCCTGATAGATTGTGCTTCGAGTGTCACATTGATTGCATGTCATATAACATCTTTGGGTTTTGCAGTCCATCTTGATCAACAGTGGGTTGTTCAAGAGTAGCCAGTTGAGCTTGCAAAGTTTGATGTGCTCTTTGTTCCTCTTGAAGCTGCATCCTAGTTAGGTCCAATTTTTGCTCCACCATTGGTTCTGGTAAATCACCTTCGGCCACCATAAAATCTTTCATATTTTGATCAGACATTCTGCAAAATTTCAAACAACCTCAACACTCAAAATCTTGTTAGCAGGATGAGTGTAGCTCAAGTTTGGGTTTACAAGGCTTGCTTTAAAATTTAGAAAAAATGGCTTTTTGCAATCTTTATTCTTTACAGATACAAAAATTGATGAAGTTCTTCTTCCAACGAATACTTCGTTCGTGTAGATTGCGTATAACAATCTGCTTGCTGGAAATTGGCTCTATTAGAGTGCAGGTATGAACAAGGGCTTGCTGGAGTTGCAAAACCGGTTTAGGATAAGCTTGGTGTGAATGCCCACTATGGGAAAATAATGTAGATTTAGTTTTGAGACTTAGTAAGGCTTAAAGGCTTTAAATTTTAGATTTAAAAGCTTAAGTTAATATTTTTTGATCGACAAGACATTAGGACATCGTCATCCGAGAATCAGTGAAGAATATGCTAACACTGCAATTGTTGAAATTTGAAGCTTAAGCTTTTTTTATAAAGCTTATTAAGCTTTTAAACTCCAAGCTTAATCCTCTCTTCTCTGTTAACTCTGAGAAACAATACGTGTTGATAAAGAAGCTTGGGAAGTGGTCCTCTGTTGACACAGAGTGGTCCTTCGTGATCCAACAGCACAGCAGGGGGTTTCTTCACCTCCAGGAACACATTGGTATTAATGGTTCGATATTGATTGTAGAGCCCGTTTGTTCTAGGAGCTTTGCCTTTGTGTGAGATGGTAAGCGCTTGGAAGCCCTTGATCTTAGCTTCGCTCTAATACCACTGATGCACAATTCGGATGTTGGATGCATACGTAGCGAGCGCCGGAAGGTCCCCAAGAACAAAAGAACTTTATTAAAGTTCATAAAATAAGAAGATATATTTGCACAACATGAAGAAAAGAGACAAATTGGGTACAATCTCCCCCCATGCCTTGTGTGAGCTCTTCACAAGGCATGTATTTATAAATTTATTCCTCTCAAAGCTCAAAAATAGCCCAATTTTATAATTATCATGCTTTGGATTTTGTGTTTTGTTTTGTCCAAATAAAGAATAAAGCAATTGGCAGCCCAAAAGTCGGGATGTGCCCAAATATAAGGTCCAATAATAAAATATTTAAACTGTGTGCCCATGCACATACAAAATAATAAATATTTATCAAGCGCTTTAATAAATAAGCGTGCCTAAATAAATATTAGCGCCACGCCTTTAATGATAAGACACACACCCATAAAAAATGATAATTTATTCTAGGTAATTTGAATATACGCTATCGCCTAGTGCTTCCCAACGCCACCACGCTTGCTCTACAGATCAACTAAAGCATTCACAATTGTTAGAAAATAATAAAATTAAACTGACAAAAGTGAATACCTAGCAGTCTTCAACTACAAAATAAATAATTAGGTTGGAACTATGTCCTAATCTTAATGTAATAGGAGTGCACTCTAAACTCATAAACATCCATTAATTTAAATATGTATTTTGCCGAATCACCTATTGTAGAGTCAACCACATGCACATTAAATTAACATGACACTCGAAAAGGACATGCGTCTCGTCAAATTCTCGCACAAGGAATCCACCTTGTGTACAAGCCCCAGCAAATAAATATAGTTTTACGGAATCCATTGCGAAACCTCGTGGAATCCACTGTGGTCTCATGGAATCCACCGTGGAATATGCCTCCTGGCATCACCTCCGAGCTAGCTCCTCACTAGTCTTTTGTATCCCAATGCTAGCCATTTGGTCATGCACAATCTTGATCCAAGTGATGAATGATTTAGCTATCTCTCCTTCAACAAACTTCTCTCTACTGCTAGTCGATTATCCAACTTCTAAATCCTTATTTAATTTCACATTATATACTGACTCCTCAGTATGTTCCAAGCCATTGATTTTTGGTTGTACAATGAATCAAGGTCAAAACATTGTCAGATAAACTTGTAACTAAGACACACAATGTATATGTGTTCCTTTGTTTTCAAGCTCACAAAAGATCTATAATTAGAGGGATTATAACACTTGAATTCGATGGATTGTGGGTGGGTTGTGGTTTTGGGTCAGTCCTTAGTATTGTCTCTAGAAGCTTATGAGAATCAAGGATAATTTTGATTTTGAACTTCCATAAAGTGTAGTTTGTACCATCTAACTTGCTTTTGCTGAAGATTGGTGGATGAATCCTTAGTGTTTGAATTGTGTACAACAATAGCATCACACCTGATGTGCTAGCACGACTACTTGATGTAGCAGTTGACATTTCTCCTCTTTACTATTGAAGCCCTTGCCTCTCATGTACTCTTCACTCCTTAGAGCCCCCTGGATTTTGATACCATGTAGAGAACACATAACAAATGTGAGAAGAAAATATATTGCTTTAATTTCAAATGAATTGTTACAAAGATGGCTCTATCCACTCGTGTGCTTCCAGTGTGAAGCTTAGATGGTGATCTAGACAGATGAGATGCAAAGAGCTTAAGGATAGTTGGAAGAACTCTGATTGGGTGAATGATAGATTGAAAATGGCTTTGATGAGGTCTTCCTTTTATAGCATGGGAAGGTAGTCTAGTTTGCCTATCTCTAACCATATTATGAACCTTTCCTAGTTGGAATATTTCCTTTACTTTGCAACTGGATGCATTGTGCATCGAGTTGCTACTAGCATAACTACTCTATTTAACCCAAAGGCCAGATCCACAAAGGTCACCTTTTTGCCATCCGATCACATAGACCTCATCTGACATATAAGCTAGGACCCAACCAATGTCCATGCTCACACATAAATTCTCTTCATAATGGGTGCCTTAACTTAGAGCCCCATGGATCATTGGCGGCACCTTACGAGGGTGGGGCATTGAGGATATCTAACATGTATGTGGTAGCATACTTGTGGAATTACAATATTGATTTTCCATGTCATTAAGCATAACATTGATTGCACACAACGAGTGATGATCTCTCTGATCAAATGCTTGCATTACTGTGAAGCTTGAAGAGCTACACAATGGAGATCTATTTGTCTAGATAGGCTAAAAAAATAGATTTTTTCTATTTGATTAAGCATTAAAAGCATATCACCTACCACTCGTTTGCATTTCTATCTCTCTCTTTAAGACATGACATTGAGGAATCAATGCAATCAATACCCATTCTCTCTTTTGGTGTAATTTTATGCAATTATCTCTCTCTCTCTCTCTCTCTCTCTCATATATTAAGCTTGAGGCAAAGTCTAATGGGATGTTTGATGCTTCCTACTATGTGTAAAAAGTAGAAGAAGATGAAGAATGTGCTTGAAGAAGAGGTCTACCAAGTCTTTAACAATGTAGTATGGATCTAGGTGTGCTCTGGGGGAGATTGAGGCAAAGTCTAATGGGATGTTTGATGCTTCCTACTATGTGTAAAAAGTAGAAGAAGATGATGAATGTGCTTGAAGGAGAGGTTTGCCAAGTCTTTAACAATGTAGTATGGATCTAGGTGTGTTGAGAGAGAGAGAGAGAGAGAGAGAGAGAGAGAGAGAGAGAGAGAGAGAGAGAGAGAGAGAGAGAGAGAGAGAGAGAGAGAGAGAGAGAGAGAGAGAGAGAGAGAGAGAGAGAGAGAGAGAGAGAGAGAGAGAGAGAGAGAGAGAGAGAGAGAGAGAGAGAGAGAGAGAGAGAGAGAGAGAGAGAGAGAGAGAGAGAGAGAATCAACACTCTTCTTAGACCCTTAACAAAACCCTATTGCTAATTTGGGAGCATGAATTTTTACAAGGTTTAATTGAATGGGTGACAACTATGGATTGCTAGGGTCAAACTTAGTGTCTATTAATTAATTTTATATTGGTACCTTATTGATTTTGAATAGATTCTTGCTACAACCAATTTGTGGATCCTAAAGTTGGATCAAGCATCTCATGATAACCATTAATAGCCTTTTTGCTTTTCACAACCATGGATGCTCATGAGAGTAATGCTCTTGAGAGTAGAAAAGCAACCATGGAGGAAATAGACATGGAAAGGGAGAGGAGGGGTAGCATGAGGTTCTATCTATAGGATTTTCAATTGTGGGCTACCCAAAGAGCCAAAAGCTAAAGACATATGGCTAGATGTCTAAAAAATGGAAGCCATCATAATAGCCCTGATTTTTTGATGATGCAAGTATGCTATCATCCACATGTTTTATCCACCAATCCACCAATTCCACTTGAATGATCCCCAATGTTACAGACCCTTGAGGTTACATCTACAAGTATCCTTTCCTCTATTATTGTCAACTACATCATTGGATGGATCTTCTCACAAGTATTCTTTCTACCTTATGGATCCTCACAAGTATGGTGCTTGCCTCATTTCGAACCCATAGTGTTATTGATATCATAGAGTTGGGAGTAAAGGTGCTTGTGTCTAGCTGCCCATGTATTACTACACTGACAAAGTACCCACAAAATTGTACACTATAGGTAGTGGGCGCCCATCACTATCACTTCATTCTTTATTCTTTCAATGACATTTAAATAAAGGGAATGTCGTCACACATTGTGACTCTTGGAGTTTCCACATCTTGTGACTTTGTCTCTTTGGTCTTGCTCCTAACACCATAGCTCTTACTTCCACTTGCATGCTTCCAATCTAGGATCACTCCCTTCAACTGGTATTAGAGCCAACCATTCGAGGAGCTTCTTCATTGTTTGCTTTAGCTCAGATTGAAAGCTTCAACTCAAGGTTTCATGCCAACCATAGTTTCTTCTCTCAAGGTATACATTGAGTTTTTCCTTCTTTCAGTTTGTTCCAACTTGCTTTGTGCTTGTTGAGAAGCTTTCGAAGGCTTAGTTGAGCCTTCTTGAGTGCTTATTGAGCTAAGAAGTAGCCATTTCATCCATTTTTTAGTGGATATAAAGCATGCTGTAGATTAGTGGATAGTTATGGTAACTTAACAACACAGTATCATATTTTGCCATAACTTTTGCATACAAGATCATATTTTGGCATTTTATAGCTAGAAATGAAGAGCACGATGAGATCTACAAATATGGATACTTGCAAAGTTGATTCTATGCAGGTTTTTGTTCTTTGTTTCACACAAAATAGAATAGTTCTAGTTTGGATAGTAAATAGTAAATTCCATAATACATAATTGATGCTATTTTGGTGCCTGGATGGTATAGTTATGCTTTTGGGCTAATTTGAATACACATTTGGCTCAGTTTTCTTAGAGATTTCATTACTATAAGATGCTTTCAGGGCTTATATTGATACTCGAATCTTCACTTTCAACATTTGGGAATGCTTGACACATGTCTTAGAATGCTTTTGAGCTTAATTGAGCTCACATTCACACAATTTTGATTGTCATATCCGCATTGTTCATAGTGGATAGCAAGTAGTTGTTTGATAAAGATTATGATCATTATGTATTGAAGTTACTCGAGTACCACATATTGGATGTATTTACACTTTGGTTGTCATGTATGCCTATGGATATATTTATGACATGCTCCTAAGTTGAGATTGGAGCTTGGATACTTTGATATTGGTTGTCATTCCTATCATTGGATCCTTTTTGGATGTTATAGTCATTCTTGCAAACCACTTGGATTTAATGCTTTTGGATGCATGCTCTATGGACATTGGATACTCAGATGTCATTCACATGATGTTTTGAGCTTTGCTTGCTCATTTGACATTCAAACTTTGCTTAAATGGGAGTTACTGGGCTTTATGTACTAAGCCAGATTGGCACTTGGATGCACTATAAAGCATTTGCTTTGTGCCGTTGAGCTTGAGCTTATCATAGTGAGATAGTGGGACTCATTGTGACATGTACATGCCCTCTCGATATTTATTCGATGTAGTTACCCTATTGTGGGATGATTTGATCTCTTGGCTTGGACTTGATATTTATGTTTATTAGGGTATTGTTAGTGATATTTATGTGCTTTTGGGTTATGCATTGAGATATGCTGAGTGGGCTAGGCATTTGGCAATTCTCTTCATTTACCTTTGAGACATACCTCGTGCATGATGTCTATACCTATTGCATATATGACTTCTGACACACTACAGTTGTGACAGTCTTCAATGGTGGTTGTTCTTGGTTTGTTTCTTCTTGGTTGCTTATAGTTGATTATTGCCATATTGTTGCAATTTATTACAACAACTTGTCATTTTAGTTCTATGCATTTTATTTGAGAGGAGTCACTTGGACTTGATAGTCTTTTTCTTATAGTTTGTGGATAGCTCATTACTTTGGAAATATCTTCCATCCCCCACTTGATGTAGCAGTGGTTTTGGGTTGATTTGTAGGGTGTTATAATAGCATATCTTGCCCTTTTCTATATGTGATTGGTTTCATTATGGCTAGTGGTTCTCGTGACAGTGCTATCTTCAATATTGAGAAACTAGATGGGACCAATTATAGCTATTGGAAGACCCAAATATGACTGGTTTAGTGCAAAATTGCAGGTAGACCACTAAAAAATGGGACTGCCAAATCCAAAAGCATTACTGCTGAGGATTGGGATGAATTGGATGAGGTATGAAAGTCCACAATCATTTTATCACACTCTAAGTAGGTTCACTACGATGTTATAATTGGAAATCACACTGCATATGAGCTTTGGACACTTGATTAAGAGGTCCACTTGCACTGCTATTGATTGCTATGTTGCATAGGAGATATGGACTAGAAAACCTCCATTATATGCTCATTTGTGCATCTTTGGTTATGAGGCATTCTACCATGCTCCCATAGACAAGTGCAATAACCTGGATCCTAAGTCCATGAAATGCATCTTTCATGGTTATGGGTATAAAGGTGAGATGGGCTATGGCCTATGTATCTACACTCATCATGATGTCAGTTTTCATGAGGGAAATATGCATAAGTAGGTTGAGGAGATGGTTGAGGTATATGGTGTGATATTTTAGGAGGAGTCTCCTTTTCTCTTATAGCTATTTAGACAGCTTGTAGTAGTTGATGCTCTAGTGGCCCAGGTCCCACCTGTTGTGTAGGATCAACTTGCTTTGAGATGCTCGTCAAGCATTTTATGCCCTCCATGGATTATGTTATGGTGATAGATGCATGTGAGCCTCTCTCTTATGATGAGGCCATGCAAAGAGATGATAGTCACTCATGGGGCAAGGCTATGCTGTCCAAATTTGACTCCTTATAGATTAACCATACACGGGATTTGGTTCCTTTGCCTAGTGGCAAGAAGGCCTTTCCATGCAAGTGGATATACAAGCTAAAAAAATATCCCTAGACACCCCAAGCCTACTTATAAGGCTAGATTGGTAGTTAAGGGTTTCAAGTAAGAATATGGTATTGACTTCGATGAAGTCATTTCTTCTGGCATTGATTGCTCAGCTAGATCTGGACCTTTGTCAGATGGATATAAATATGGCTTTTTTACATGGGGACTTGCATCATAAGATCTATATGTAGCAACCTAAGGGCTTTGAAGAAAAAGGCAAGGAATACCTTGTGTGCAAGTTGAGAAAGAGCCTTTATGGCCTTAAGCAAGAACCTAAGGAATGGTACGATAAGTTTAATGCTTTTGTACATTCATAGGGATATAGTTGTAGTGTTATAAATCCATGTTTATACATGAAGAAGACTCGTGATGGCAGCCTTATGATTTTGGCACTCTATGTGGGTGATATGCTTATTTCTAGGAATGCTCAGGATGCCTTAAAATTCAGATCAAGAAGAGTTTTGAAGTGAAGGACATGGGATAGGCCTTGCATATTCTTGGGATGCGCATCATGCACGACCACTCTAAGGGGCTCTTTTATCTGTTACAAAATGAGTATATCTAGAAAGTCCCGGTGTACTGGTAGGAAACTAGATATTTCTCATTTGAAAATTTTTGGTTGCATTGCCTATGTACATGTGCCAGATGAGTTGAGATCCAAGTTGGATCCAAAAGCTGAGAAGTGCATCTTTATTGGTTACTCTCTGCAGAAAAAAGGGTATAGATGCTATAACCCTTCTACTCGTAAGTTTACAGTGAGCAGAGATGTTGTTTTTGATGAGATGAGTAGCTGGTATAAACCAGTAAATGTGATTGATGATGTAGATGCACAAAATGGTAATGCTGCATAGAATTCACAGCAGCAGTCACAAAATATTAGTGGACCTGGAGCGTCCTCTAGCAGTGGTTCACATTCTTCACCATGGACGGGCAGATTGAGATCAGGAGAATCTTCTCAAAGCAATGCAGATAGTGGTATGCAGGTATCACGAAAAGGAAAAGAGAAGGTTGATCAGCCCATGTTTGATGTGAATGCAGGTCACTCTTATGTGGATGGTGAATCCAGTGGCTCAGAACAGAGCATTGATGATGAGTTGGGTATTCCTTCTATTGTTACACCTGGAGTAAGGAAGACCATGGATGTTTTGAGAGCGCCTGGGAGTGAACCTACTTTGCGTAGGTCTACGAGAGCTAGGTATCCTGTGGATAGGTTGAAATATGATGGATTTACAGCCATTTACTATGCATATATGGTCAAAGTGATATAGGAACCAGAACCCACTTCTTTTGAGCAAGCCATGGGAAAAGAAAAATGGGAGAAAGCCATGGATGAAGAAATGGATGCCTTGGAAGCAAATGCTACATGAGAATTGGTACCTTTGCCTAAAGGTAAAAATGCAATTGGCTGTAAGTGGGTTTATAAGGTGAAGCACAATGCAGATGGTTCTGTGAACAGATACAAGGCAAGATTAGTAGTCAAGGGGTATGCACAAACATATGGCATTGACTATGAAGAAACATTCAGTCCGGTTGCAAGGATGGCAACCGTAAGAGCAGTCATTGCTATGGCTGCATCAAAGGGATGGTCTTTACATCAGATGGATGTAAAGAATGCCTTCTTGCATGGTGATTTGCAAGAAGAGGTCTATATGGAGCAGCCACCAGGTTATGTGCATGCTTTTCATCCTGAGTTTGTTTGCAGGTTGAAAAAAGCCTTGTATGGCTTGAAGCAAGCACCTAGAGCATGGTCTGACAAGATAGGACAGTATCTTGTCACTATTGGCTTTCAGATTTCCAAGGCAGATTTCTCACTTTATGTGAGAAAAACAGAGAAAGGTATTATGCTACTTGTCATTTATGTTGATGATTTGATTATGATAGGTGACAGTGATGAAGATATCCTTCATGTGAAAATACTATTGAAGCAAAAGTTTGAGATGAAGGATTTGGGAGAGCTGCGTTATTTCTCGGGCATTGAGGTGATTAGATCACCAAGTGGGATACAGCTCTTGCAGAGGCAGTATGGATTGGACATGCTGTCGAAATATGGGATGATAGGCTGTAAGCCTATTTCAGTTCCTTTGGAGCAGAATGTGAAGCTGAGCACAGATGCAGGTGAGCTTCTAGAAGACCCTACTATGTAGAGACGCATAGTAGGAAGTTTGATTTATATGACTATTACCAGGCCAGATTTGAGCTATGCTGTTGGATTGGTAATCTATTTTATGCAGGCTCCAAGGAAACCACATTTGGATGCGGCTAGACGCATACTCAGGTATGTGAAGTCCACATTGCAGTATGGACTATTTTATGAGACTGGGGTTCAGATACAGTTGCATGGATACACTGATGCTGATTGAGCTGGTAGTATTTCTGATAGACGATCTACCAGTGGATATGTGTTCTCTTTTGGGAGTGCTGCAGTCACTTGGAGCAGCAAGAAACAGCCTATAGTTGCCTTGTCGAGCACAGAGGCTGAGTACAGGGGTGCAGCAATGGCTGCATGTGAGGTAGCTTGGTTGCATAAGCTACTTTATGATATGCATCAGTCTACAGATGGGCCAGTTGTCATTTATTGTGACAACATGAGTAGTATACACTTGGCAAATAACCCAGTCTATCATGCTAGAACAAAGCACATTGAGGTGCATTATCACTATGTGCGAGAGAGGGTTTTACTAGGTCTTATTGATCTAGTTTATGTCAGCACAGAGGATCAGGTAGCTGACATATTCACGAAGGCATTGGGCGTAGAGAAGCTGCGCAAGTTCAGAGACCTGCTTGGTGTGCAGGAATTGGGATTGAGCTCGAGGGGGAGTGTTGAGATATCGAGCTCCACTCGTGATATGCCAGGGTGACTGTTGTGCATTTATGTCACCGACTTGTCAGTTGCAGATGCGATTGGTACACCGCCCATGAATAATAGCTACATGATAGCTATCCTTATCTACTCTAGTTCAAGGCTCAGTTAGTATGCCACCTTAGTTAGTTGAGTTTGGTTTGATACCCATATATAGGGTTCTTCTATTTCTTTGTAAGTGAGTTCTTTTTGGCTTACACAACTAAGAAGAGGAAAACTGTTTTCAGCTTCCACCCGTGTGTGTATTCCCCCATTGTGCAAGCAAGAAAGCTTCAAGTGAGACTCCTTCCTTCTCTCCCACAATCTTGACATCTAGAAAATGACATTGGGATACCGTCAAGGGTATCATGATGTACCTGAAGGGAACAACATCTATACACATATATTACGGTGGCCATGATACAGGATTCTTGGGATATACTGACTTTGATTATGCAGGACATGCAGGCAATAGAAAGTCCACCTCTAGTTACGTCTTCACCTTTGCTGGAGATGTTATTTCTTGGATGTCCAGGGTACATAAATGAATAGCTCTCTCTACTATATCAAGGTTGAGTATGTTGCAACAACTAAGGCTAGCAAGGAGGATCTCTAGTTATGCCATCTGATGGTGGTGGTAGACCTTGGTATTACTACTGATGTGGTCCCTATATTGCATTTGAATTCTATGTGTGCTATCTTGTTAGCCAAGAATCCATTCCTCCATATGAAGACAAAATACATTGAGGTGCATTACCACTTTATCAGAGAGGTCATTGAAGAAAAGTCCATTGACCTTGTCAAGATCTCAATTGACCAAAATCTTATAGATCTACTCACAAAAGTCTCTCAATGGAGCATTTTGCCTTCCTTAGGAATTTGATGGGCACTGCCTTCCTTAGGAATTTGATGGGCATTGGATGAGATGATGTCTTTCCTCATCTTGTTGTACTTATGTACACTTGCACTTTGTTACTTTTTTTCTTATTCTCTCCTCACTAGGGGCACATTCTCCTTTTAGTGGGAGGTAGTTGGGGGTGAAGGTGCATGAGCCTAGTCGCTTGTGTATCACTATGCTGACAATACCCCACACACCTGTACACTCCAAGTGGCGGGCACCCATCATTGTCACTTTATTATTTATTCTTTCAGTGACATTTGAATAAAGGGAAGGATGGTCACACATTGTGACTGTTGGAGTTCCCACATCTTCTCTCTCTCTCTCTCTCTCTCTCTCTCTCTCTCTCTCTCTCTCCCCCCTTCCACCATAGTAGATGTTTCTTTCACTCGCATGCTTCCACTCTAGGCTCACTCCATTCACATAGTGTGTGTGTCTATAGATTAGTTTTAAAATGACATCATGGTTAAATTTTACAATATTCAATTAGTAGTCTTCGCATATTAAGAAGTATAAGAGTTACAAATGACACTACCTGCTACAAGAAAAAGTAAGATATCTGCATTAAAGACTATTATCAACAGTTTTCAGGGGTAGAATTAAACATGACAAAAAAGTATATTGCATATCTTAATGGCAAGAAATTAACAACATGAAAGTAAGATATAGAATAATGACTTTACATACACTACTCAAGAGTGGGAAACTCAAGCATTTTAATCATATAGAAAGATAAGTACAACCTTACATAGTAAGATGGGGAGTCCAGGCTTGGTGTAGCTTATGCTTGATATGGTCTAGGAGGGTGGACTATGGCTCTTTTTAGGTTACAATTGGTAGTTTGGCCACCATGCACTTTCATCTTGGCAACCTTCCTAAGTATAGGATGGTAAAGTCATGTAACAAACATGGTCTAGAACAACCCACTAGCCTTCAATCTATGGTGAATGCATACTTCATTTTGTGTTTACACACATCTCTAAGGAGGGTGAGGTCATCTTGAAAATGTGTCTAGAACAACTTATCCATCAACCCATGCTAATTGGATGTTTTATTGTGTGCTCATATACACTTCCCAAGGAGGTGAGGTCATCTAGGAAACATGGTCTACAATAGCCATCAACCTATGGTAGATGGTTATACACCCCCCCACTTGTGTGTGTGTATGTAAATATATATATAGTTTTGTTTAGACTATTGCTTATTCATTTAGATGGATATAAGTTGTGGTTCTCATGTTGCATGCATGGATGTAGTCTCCTAGATCCACCCCACTGCACACCACCACACCATATGCCCATTATAGGATTGCATGCACACTACATACGCATGAAAGAGGAGTTGTCACCAGGGTATAGTAGGAGAGTAAAGTTTTTGCATAATAAGCATATATACATATTGTTATTGTTGTAAGAAACACTTCACTAGAGGGAAACCTTAATAGACACATACATAAACCTATGAATACACCACAAACATGATACGTGAGCATACATGTGCATGTGTAACACCAATAAATAATCCACATGCATTTATCTTTTTAATTTACATTCATAACATATTTTACACACTTGCACACTTGCATATATACTCATGCATGACAACTACATATGTAAACACACATACACATACACATACAAATAAAAACTAGTAACATTCTGCACTACCCAAGCATAATGTAACATGCATATAATGTGAGTTTTGGAACATGAAACACTTCACTAGAGCGAAATTTTAATAGACACATAGGTATACCTATGTATACATCCTTAATAGACACATAGGTACACCTATGTATACACCATGAAAACGTGTGTGTGTGTGTGTAAACATTATAAGAATGTTCATAGCAAGACTTAAATTGATAAGAGCATGGCATTTGTGTGTGTGTATTTAAGAGAGAGAGAGAGAGAGAGAGAGAGAGAGAGAGAGAGAGAGAGAGAGAGAGAGAGAGAGAGAGAGAGAGAGAGAGAGAGAGAGAGAGAGAGAGAGAGAGAGAGAGAGAGAGAGAGAGAGAGAGAGAGAGAGAGAGAGAGAGAGAGAGAGAGAGAGAGAGAGAGAGAGAGAGAGAGAGAGATGTGTAGATCTGAGGGAATTTATTGACTAGGTTCAAGTCTTATTTCTAGGATTTTCCAATAATGTTGAAGTCCTTAAAATATACTATATCTATCAAAAAATTGTTTCTAGAAATTATCGCACTCATGGTGTGCAATTAAACAAAGGTTGCAACTAACAATTCATGAATTTGTTCCAAGTAGCTTTTAAAAATGCTTCATTACACATAAAGCACATAGTTTGTTGCATGTCTGAAGCCTTATTTTTTGTTTTATTTTTGTGAGCAAAGGGAAGCAATCATGCCATGTCACAATTGTTTCCCTTTGCTCACAAAAATGCAAAACGAGCAAGGTGTAGCCTCACCAGCTTTGCAAGAATGCCAATTGCATGAAGTGTGGTGGGGGACTAGGCCAACTAGTTTTTTAGAAAAGAAAGACTTCAACCTAAATCCAATACTTGGCTTGACTCAAGAAGGAGAAATAGAGTTAAGTCATTCAAACTTTTTGCACATGCACTAGGAAATATCATACTTGTACTCTCCAATATTGGTACAACATTAAGGGCATTGAAATCTAATAGTGACAACCTTTAATATCCCACACATCAAAACATCACCTTTCTTAAAGGGTGCTGCCAATCACAATATAAGTAACTGTGTGAAATTAGTTACTAGGAAGTAAATGAGGAGAAATCTATATCTTGCTTAGATGGATAAAAATACAGCACTATATTTTAATGCCCATTAAGAATTCCTAAATCTCTTTATAACTTCCTTAGAGGGATAAAAATATTGTTGCATGGACTAATGCACATTGAAATTTCCTAAATCTCTTGCATTATGTTAAAAGAAATCATAGATCATGCTTAAAAGCTATGTTTTATAGTTGGTAAAAGCCTTTGTGATATTTAAGAAAGATAGGCAAGCCATATAGGATTGTATATAGACTTTTGGCTAAATGCTAAACCTACCTAATGGAAGATGTAAATGATCTTTTACCATTAATTTAAATGTGTAGTCACATTATTTTTAGAAAAACAAAGAGTTCAATCATAATTAATCCTTGGCTTGACTTAAGGAGGAGAAATAAAGTTAAGGCATACATTTTTTGCACATGCACTACCAAAAACTATATTGTGCTCTCCAATTTTGGTATAACAACATTGAAGGCATCCCTATGGGATAATGACAACCTTGCACCTCCCACATTTCAACACATCATATATTTATTGAGGGGTGTGGACAATTACAATGCTAGTAATTATTCAAAATTTAGCTTTCATGAAGTTATAACTTAGAGAGATAAAAATATTGTTGCATGACTAATGCATATTGAAAATGCCTAAATCTCTTGCATTATTGGATTCCTTGACTAGATGATCAAGACAATGCATTTGAGTAAATAGAATTGTAGCTACATCGATAACTTGAAAATTTTTCATGAAGTGCTAAGAGCGAAATCAAGAAACAACATAAAATATTTCAAGATAGGTCAAGTTATGAAGATAATGTTAAGGGGTTGATAATACACAATCTTTAAACATATTTTACTTGCTATACATCCTCCTTAGAAACCCTATGAACCACATATTAAACTAATGGAGCACTTTTTTGTTCATGTTAAGCACTTTTAATGAACTTTTTAATGCACATGTATCTACCCGTTTGTTTAATAAAGGGTCCTTGTTGGCTCTTTTGAACACACAAAAATTTGTTTTATAGAAGGTGTGGTGGGAAATCCTTATGCACAGTTGGATCCTAGTAGGCACACCTCTTTCTTATCCTCAACTCTTTTGCCAACATGGAAAGGCAAAAGGTTGCATTGTCAAAATATCAATGGAAGCAATCTATACTTCTTTATTTGCCTTTTACCTTTGGTCATGTCCGTGCCTCCAAACCTCCCTTTGTGCATTCCCAAACTTGTTCTATTGTAGGTTTCCTAGGATTCTCTCTCTCTCTCTCTCTCTCTCTCTCTCTCTCTCTCTCTCTCTCTCTCTCTCTCTCTCTCTCTCTCTCTCTCAACATTGCACGTGTGTGAAACATGCATGGAGATAATACAATCTAGTGGCAAACTACACTAAAGTATTGTGTTAATTAACTTTTCCAATATAGTTTTAAATTAAGCAAGAAAGAAATTAAATTGCAATTGAGGAAATACTTTTTATTTATTTTTTATAGCAATAACTTAGACATGTTTAAGGAACCAATAATTTGCAATAAAATTATTTTCAAATCAAGAATTGTAGTTGAAAGAAAGACATTTGAGTATTTTTTATAGTAATACGTTTTTATAAATTTATGTGTATGAATACTAAGGTAAGATGTGCATATAGATATTTTGCATTGTTAATAGTTTAAAGTTTGGAATTATATGAATAGTTTAATATATTTAATGAGAGAGAGAGAGAGAGAGAGAGAGAGAGAGAAGGGTACAAGGATGCATGTAGATAGGAAAAGGTGAAGGAGCACACTCTATATGGGTGAGATACCAATGTGCATGCATGTAAATAAGATAGAATGATAGGATCTGTTCTTTGTGTGTGTGTGTGTGTGTGTATAAGGATGCATGTAGATAGGAAAAGGTGAAGGAGCACACTCTATATGTGCATGCATGTAAATAATATATAAGAGTGATAGGGTCTCTTCTCTCTCTTTCTCTCTCCCCCCTCTCTCTATGTGTGTGTATCTCTCTCCATATAAGGATGCATGTACATAGGAAAAGGCAAAGGTTCACACTCTAGATATGTGTATCAATGTACATGCATGCAAATTAGATATAATATTGATAGGGTCCCTTCTCTCTCTCTCTCTCTCTCTCTCTCTCTCTATGTGCATATAAAAATGCATGAATCTATAAATTTATTTACCAACTTACAAACTCATACTAATGAAAGGTGAGAAGGATCGAAGCTTGCTTGGAAGACCTATGATGGGAGAGCAAGAACAAGAAAGAGAGAGACACAAAATGGAAAATCCAATAGGCACTATGTGTGACCGGGCCTTCCTTTATTCAAACTATCACTAAAAGAATAAAGAATAAAGTGATAGGTGACGAGCGCCGCCACCTACAGTGTGTAGTGACGGGTGCTGTCAGTGTAGCAATACACGGGTGGCTAGGCGAAGGCACCTTTACCCCCAACAATCTCCCACTTAAAGGCGAGTCTGCCCCAGTAAGGAGTGAAAATAAAAAAAGAAAATAGAGTACAATGTACACATGTATAGCAGGATGAGGAAAAACATCATCTCATCCAATGCCCATCAATCATCCTTCTTCCTCTCTCTCTCTCTCTTCTTATGTTTCTCTCTCCTCTTCTTCTTCTCTTGTAGTCTTTCTCTCTCTTCTCTCCCTTAGTTAGGCTAGCTAGGTCTCCTTCATTATAGTTGGTATCAGAGCCTGGTCCTTGATCCTTCTTCTTCCCTTAGATTTAGGTTCCTTACAATTCTTCACAGTTAGAAAATCCTAGTTACACAGTTCCCACAACTACACAGGGAATACTCAGACAAGCTGTTAGCCTTCTCGAAGACTATAGTAGCCTTTCTTGGAGAGCTCATTGGAGGTTTGACCGCATCTAGAGACAAAAGGGCAAGAATGGTAGCTCGTTTTTCGTATTGAGCATGCTCCCGATGGCATCCTTGAGTATGGATGGATCCTTGGAGGCTTCCATCTACGGTGGTGTGACCGTAGGTTGCTCGGGCAAGAGTTGAGGGCCATCATTCTTTGTCCAAATATCTTCCGCCCCTAGCTTATTGAAGCGCTCAACGAGGCACTATATGTGCTGCTCGACGGGCGTGACATTGTTGTCAAAGATGCGGATCTAGAGCATGGCAAAGCTCTGGAGGTTGGAAGGTAGAGACCAAACTCATGATGACATAGACAAAGAAGAGACAATTGTTACACAAGTGAATTAGGTTTCAAGATTGAGACTTGAACTCATAAAGCCATTCTTATGTATTAGACAGACAATGACAATGACACTAACTGAAAGAGGAAAGCATCATGATATTGTATTCATCTCATATGAAAGTGATTGTCAAGTACAACATTATATAGAGTTCTTTGGTAGCACTTAAGATCCACTGTGCATATGGGATTTTGTCTCTCTTCATAGAATGGACTGGATCTTCCTAGCCTAGCTGTCCTATACAAAGGGACTAAAGTAGGCGTGATTGCAAATATCTCAATACCCCTCCTCAATCACAACCAAAAGTACAAAGTGTGTAGAGACTTTAGTAAAAGCAACACCTGCAAAGTGTGGGCACACCATAAACATGGCAAAACACTAGAGGCTGTCGCAAAAAAGGCTAAGTGTGGGTACCACAAACATGATGGGCATCCAGAGGCTGTAGCAGGGGCCTTACAAAGTGTACAGAGGCTGTAGTATAATGATAACTAAGGAGTTTTACAAGTTTATGTTTGAGACATTAGGACTAGGAAACACAAAACTAAAAAAGTCTATCTGAATAGAAGGATTGATGAGGTTTGTCCTTCTCCTGGTGGTCTTCTTCTTCTTCTTCCTTTGCTCCATTTTCTTCTTCTTCTTGGACTACAACTAGATAGGCCTTTTGGGACCTCTTTCTTGCGTGGTAGAACTTCTCAGTGTGTCCGGTCCTTTTGCAAAAGTCACAGAAGAGCTGATCCTTCTTGCCTTTGTACCTTTTGCCAACATATAATGCATGCTCATCTCTAGAGATACTTGGTTCTTCCTTAGTTTTTAGCTTCTTTTCCTCTTCTAACAGTGATGCCTGGATATCAACAAGTTCAGGATTTGGCATGTTGATTAAAGTTGTTGATACATTATTATATTCAGGAGGCAAACTCTTAAGTAGAACACCGATGCAAACATCTTCTTCCATTTTAATGTTGATTCCTGCAAGTTGGGTTAGAAGTCCTTCCATGTAATTTAGATGTGTGGGAAGTGATGTGCTGGACTTCATCTCAAGCCTGAAAAACTCAATCAGAAGACCATACTTTGATGATTCAGGAACAAGGTGTCAAGTCTCTTCCATGTATCCTGTGAGGTCTCATAGTTATCCACATGGTAGATATAGCTATCATCCAATTCCAGTTTGATAATGGCATGTGCTTTGTCATCATTCTTTTGCCGAGTAGCTACAAGGTCCGCATCCTGAGGTTTCTTCTCTTTGCCATTTGTGATGGCCCAAAGATCCTTCTTCATCAAGATGAGCTTGATGCGGGTTTGCCAAGTGTGAAACCCAACTCCCTTGAACCGAGCTGTCAGTGAGTCTTTTCCCATGCTGGAGAGTTGGAGCAGCAACAAATCAGTTCCAAGATTCTCAGATTTTACAAGTGAAAGAGCAGATTACAATGTGTCAAGAGACACAAGTAATGGTAGTGTGAAAACACACTATGTCCCCTTGATTTGATGCTGGGATAATAGATCTGAGTAACAAATGCTTCAGTTGATTGAGAAGAAGCAAGAGCTTGAAGTGAAAGAAGAAGCTTGAATTAAAGTGGATATGGTGGCTTGGTCTTGAATTCTTCCAAATGTTCAAGATCTCCCCTCCTTGATGATTTGATGGGAAAGTTGATCAAATTAGAGTTGCAAGGGCTTTGTTGAGTCTTGAGGAGAGAGAAACTGATGGATTTTTGAGCTTGAAGCTCAAAGCTATGGCTGCCTGAGTTTAGGGTTCCTGGACCCGACTGTTTTTTCCATTGTAGCAGCTCGTAGAAGTAAAATTTTTAAGAGCCCTCTTAGCTAGAGTTGGCCCACTATATGGTCTACTAAAGCCCCATAAAAGCCCCTTCAATGGCCGCCCCTATGCCGAGCTACAGCAGGTTGTTCAAATTATCTGTGAAAATTTGCGCCAGTTTGGAGAGATCAGTAATGACGGGCCATACACTGCACAATCTTGGTGTTTTTCATGCTAGATAGTTGCATCTAGAAGTGCAGAAGATATTCTCAGAAGAAAATGTGAAGAGATAAGGATTGTAGAGAAATATATCGAAGCTCCAAGTACTGCAGGTCCAGTTTGGCTATGGCAGACACAGGGCAGAGATTGAGAAAATTGTCAATCCTGAGTTATGGAGTGGCCAATGTTGAGCTCTTAAGTAATACAAAGAAGCCTTGGGAGTCAATGAACAAATGTCTAGAAGAGACTAGGTTGAGATATGACTTATGGAGAGAGATCCAAGAGCTTGAAGCAGGCAGGGTGCAAGCTGGCTATGGCTACCAAGGAAGGTCAAGTAGGGATGGAGGTGAGAAATGGAACCACGAGCTAGGCTTGAGCTGACTTGAGGTTAAGATGAGGTGAGAGAGAGTAGAGGAGAGCTAAGCCATGCTTAGTTGAGCTCTGATACCATGTCAAAGATGCAGATCTAGAGCATGGCAAAGCTATGGAGGTTGGAAGGTAGAGACCAAACTCATGATGACATAGACAAAGAAGAGACAACTGTTACACAAGTGAATTAGGTTTCAAGATTGAGACTTGAACTCATAAAGACATTCTTGTGTATTAGACAGAAAATGACAATGACATTAACTGAAAGAGGAAAGCATCATGATATTGTATTCATCTCATATGAAAGTGATTGTCAAGTATAACCTTATATAGAGTTCTTTGGCAGCACTTAAGATCCACTATGCATATGGGATTTTGTCTCTCTTCATAGAATGGACTGCATCTTCCTAGCCTAGCTATCCTATACAAAGGCACTAAAGTAAGTGTGATTGCAAATATCTCAACAATTTTTTGAAGGGAAGGTGGCCGACTTCTCCCATGGCTGCATCAACTCGGGGTGCTCTGCCATGACCTGCATTCACTACTTGAAGGTGTAGACCTCTATCTCTCTTGTCAGCCGCCTCTTCAACTTAGCCTTGTGATGCTTCTCCTGCATGTGCTTCCATTGCAATTTGTTGATGGGTCTACACATGTTAGCAGACCTATACAGAGGTTTGATCCCTCTTTGGATTGTATTTTACTCATAGATGAGAATGGACAAGTAACACACATGATAAATTTTAGCAAGAAATTCAATGTCTGTGGACAACTATCTACGGACAATCGGCCTATGAAACCTTCACATAAGAAGGTAATGGATAGCCAATAGGCTTCACGTCCTGCATGCGAAAATGCTCAAGGAATTTATGAATGTACTCCTTCTGTGAGAAGTAGAGTAGTCCCTAATGCCTGTCGCGCTTAATGCACATACCAAGAATGTGAGAGGCCTGTCCCAGATCCTTCATCTCAAAGCTCTTCTTCAGCTGAGATTTAAGAGCGTCATGAGCTTTTCCTACTATATCAACATATCATCCACATAAAGTACCAAAATAAGCAACGAGTCATCAGCAGCTTTCTTCATGTAACGACACAGATTCGCAGCACTCCCGCTGTAGACCTGTGACTACATAAAGGCATAAAACTTATGATACCACTCCCTAGGTGCCTGCTTCAAGCCATAAAGACTTTTCTCAACTTGCACACTAGGTGCTCCCTGCTAGGTTCTGCAAAGCCCTTAGGTTGCTCCATGTATATCTCATCATGCAAATCCGCACGCAAGAATGTAGTCTTGACATCCATATGATACATGTCCAAGTCAAGCTGTGCGACTAAGGCCAAAACCAAGAGTAGGGTGGTCATCTTAACCATAGGAGAAAATAATTAATCAAAATCAACTCCATGCTCTTGTTTTAAACCCTTAGCAACAAGTCTTGCCTTATAAGCCGTCTTGGGGTTTCCAAGGGCACTTTTCAGCTTGTACACCCATTTACATGGCAAAGTCTTCTTGCCCTTAGGCAATGCAACCAAATCCCAAGTCACATTCTTATGCAATGAGTTCATCTCAGACTGCATAACCCTCTCCTAGGAGTGACTATCACCCTTGCGCATAGCCTCATCATAGGTGAGAGGCTCTCCTACAGAGCAGCTGTAACCAAGACATAATGCATCGAGGTCTCAAATCTATCAGGCGGATGTCTATCTCTAGTAGACCGCCTTCTCATTGCATGGACTGCTACATGTCTAGCATCCTATCCAACATCCTGGCCATGTATACCAATTGCTATTGTAGACTATCCAGTTGGCTATGTAGGAGCACGTGGCTCCTCCTGGAATATAGCCCTGCATATATCTACCACCTTCTTAGGTTTCCGATGCATCTTGTCTTCATGGAAGACTACATCATGGCTCTGCAAATGACTTTCTACGCCTACGGATCTCAGAGGTGGTAACCCATCTCACCTGCATCTCCATAGCCAAGGAAAATGCATTTGACACTCTTAGGATCCAGCTTACTATGCTTGTCCTTAGGCATATGGCAGAAGGCCTCACATCCAAAGACACATAGATGCACATAAGATAGAGGTTTCCTAGTCCATACCTCCTCTGCAACTTGAAATTCCAAACCACTAGAAGGTGATCTATTTATGATATGCATAGCTTTACTAACTGCCTCAGCCCAAAAACTTTGTGGTAGGCCTTCATGGCTAAGCATACTATGTACACGATCCTTGGATGGTTCTATTCATCCGCTTAGCCAAAACCATTCTAGGGTGGGGTATAGGGGGCAGTCAATTGACGCTTAATACCCCTCTCATCACATAGTTGCTCAAAGGCATGTGACACATATTCTCCCCCATTGTCAGTCCTAAGGCATTTTAGCCTATGCCTAGTCTGGTTCTCAACCAATGCAAGCCATCTATGAAACATAGCCAAGACATCTGACTTAAGCTTAGTGGGATAAGCCCAGACTTTATGCAAAAAATTGTCAATAAACATCACAAAATACTTTGCACCACCCATAGACTAATGCTACATGGGCCCACAAACATTTGAATGTACCAATGCTAAGGGCTCACTCATGCGTGTCCTACCAAACTTCTTATGTGTGTTCCTAGTTTGTCTGCCATAAAGACAATGCTCACATGAATTAAAACATGCATAGTCAAGGGGTAATAAGTACTGCAAACCAAAAAGTATTTTCATTCCCTTCAAGGAAATATGACCCAAACAGGCATGCCAAAGAGATACATGTGGGATGGAATCCATTGACAAAACATGGTCAATAGAGGACCCATCAACTACAAGAGGATAGAGGCTGCCAACCTTGGCACCTCTAGTGAGCACAAGTCTACCCTGTGTGATCTGCCAGGCAAAATCCCCAAAAGAGACATGAAACCCAACATCATCAAGCTACCCTATAGACATAAGACTACATGTAAGAGCAAGTACATGATGTACATCTTGTAGCAAAAAAATACTTCCAGTAGAGAACTGCAGCTGTACATCCCCAATGCCAACAATAGCAAGTGACCTATCAACACCCAAGTGAGATAAACCAGAGATAGTGCGATAGGAGTGGAACCACTGACGCCATGGTGTAAGATGAAATGAAGCACCGGAATCCAAAATCTAGCACTGCGCATACATAGAGTGAACCTCAGAACGACATAGCATCACAAGAACTAGCTGCAAGTATTTACTCCCCATCGGAGTCCTCAATCTACATTACATTTATTTTCTTGATTTGCACACTGGATTTCGCAAATACCATGCTGCGATTAGAGAACTTTTCTTGTACTTTGTCTTTCCGCTTTTCTTTGCAGTTCTCATTGCGCAACTCATGACACTATGGGCGTATATGACCCTTGTTTCTGCAATGATGACATGTCACATTAGCATTTCTCCCACGAGACTTTCTGTATGAATTAGACCTAGACTTTTGCGAGTCTCTACCACGGCCATTCCCACGGTCATTCTTTTCATTACCATCTCTACCTCTAATAGTTAAAGCATGTGACACACGAGAGGCATCCAAGTTCTTACAGTTGATCTCTTCCGGCAGAAGAGCATCTCTACATCAGGCAAGTTCAAAGTAGTAGCAAGAGCACATAAGGTAGTGCAGAATACATCCCATGACTCACTCAGAGTCCCAAGCAAAAACAATGGAGTAACCTCATCATTGAAGGTAATGCCTTGCAAAGTCAAGTTCTTGAGAATAGCATGGAACTGTCTCAAATGAGCAGACATCGTCATAATCTCCTTTATGCGTAGGTCCATAAGTTTCTTCAGCCAATACATCTAACTTGTTGAACTTTTCTTGTCATAGAGGTTATTGATCTTATCCCAAGCTGCCAAGCACTCTGTGCTTCCTCAACCACATTGTAATGCATCTTTTTAGTGAGAGACAAGATGAGGGTGAACTTGCATAACTCATCAAGCTCCATCCATTCGTCATTAGCCATAGTTTTAGGTTGCTCGCCATGCATCCTTAGTGGCTTTATCTGTGATTTCTGCACCAATACCTGCCAAACTTGGTTCTTCCAATAGGCATAATTCATACCATCAAGCTTAATGATGTTGAAGATAACACTATTAGTGGAATAAGATGCCATACTAAAGTCTAAAATGGTGCAGAGACAATTCAAAAATGCTTGTTATTTTCTGCTAAAACAACAAAAATACCACAAAAAACAAGGCAAAATGACCATGAACTGATAGCTAATGATGTTGCCCACCAAGAATCGTCAAAAGTGCATAAAATCAAGATGACTCAGCATAAAAAATACATCACAGTCCATGCATAATTGCTTGTTGTAATAAATTAAAGCAAAGTATAATGAGAGCAAACTGTAGGCAAAATGAATGCACCAAGTCAACCACTAACTGTCAAACCATAACTAGCATCAAGTGAGCATAAATCAATATGTGACAGTCATACAAACATCGAGCAAACACCCAGGCATGTCAAATGAATCTGTCAGTAAGCCGGCACACCCCTTGTGTAATAGGGAAAAGTGTACACAACATTGGCAATACCTGACATAAATAGGTGTATGCTCAGGGAGTGCAAAGCCCAAATCAGCCCAAGTACATCTGTGAGGACCATGACATATCAACCATGCAATTCCAAGTAAAGATCCCAGTCTCAAGTATTTGAATGCTCAATAGCATAAACTGCCTGCTCAATGTCTGTCAAGCATCCAAAGACACTCCCACTAGCACAAAATATGTAAATATCAAGTAAAGAAGCTCAACAAGGGCATATGAGAGCACCAGTGCCAGAAGATCCAATATCAAGCATCAATAAGACCTCATGAGCATATAGACCATATAGCATCTGTACATAGCATCCATAGACATCAAGTATATCCGCACTGTAACTTTGGCAAGCCAAGAAATAGCCAAAGTAAGCTCCGAGCAATCAAATGTCAAGCCTAAGTAAGGTTCAGTAGCATCCAACTCCAGCTAATGTAACGGGCATGTAGTAATGGCATAGACTAAGCATGTCAAGACCAGTCACATATAAGTGAGGTACATGCCAAAGTATATCCAAAGAGAGAGATTCAAGTGCTCCCGGTGATTAATACGTCAAAGTACATCTCCAAAGCATGTCCTGATTCCAAGAGGCATAAGCAAACATGAAGTAATAGGCTTTAGAGTCCACTATTGTACAACAATGATTTACTGTTGAAAACTCTAAGTTTTCAGTCCAAAAATCAGTCCCCAAGATCATGGCAATACATATGCCTTGCATCCCCCAACAATTGGTCATCAATATGCATCAAACCACTTAACTAGGAAGCTCCAAACAAGCATAGGCATCAACTAATAGTGTAGCATTGACATCTAGTGTTTGTAAGCTATTGTAATATAGTTCAAAACAGGGCTACAGGACCTCAGATCAATGTTCAAGACTCGGGAGGCTTCCAAACATGTTAAGCATCATTGCCAAGGGGTGCTACAATTATTAGAGGTATGCCATGGTCATTAGCAAGTTGAAGAGGAGCTGTCCAGGGGCTACAAGATTAGAGATATGCCATGGTCATCAGCAAGTTGAAGAGGAGCTGTCCAGGGGCTACAAGAACATGTGCAAATTCACGCTAATTTGCTGATGGCTTTTCTACTCCTGCTGAGGCTATACAAGGTGAAAGAGGGATCAAAATTGAGCCAATGAAGGCCTAATACAAGCTCAAGATAGCCTACAAAGGCTTCAAGCAAGATATGGTCCACATACAGAGTCATGGCACTCTTTCCAAGATGAAAGGAACCTCATCAGGCATCACACATCGACGGTAGATATCATCAATACCCTGTCGATATAGTGTTCCTACGATCAAGGAAAACTTCAAAGCCTGTTGTGTGATTTTCCTCTTTTCTGATTTTGATAAACCAACTCCAGTCTCTCCCGTTGATAGATAATGCGTAATAGCAGCATACCAAGATGGGATAGAAGCTGTATCAATTTTAAACATTTGTTTGATATCACTTCCTTCAGCCAAAGTCTCTTTTGGCTCCCCAAAATCCACAAGGCATTCCACAATACCCTGCAACCTCGGTGGCTTACTCTTAATCTCATAATTGAACTCCTGCAAAGGGATTAACCACTTTGCTAGACGATCAGGCGGTTGTGGCTTGTTCATAAGCAATCTAAGACCTTCCGCCTTTGTATAGAAAACTACCTTCTCATAGAGGATGTAGTGCTTGAAATTTTTAGTCGCAAAGACCATCTCCAGTCACAACTTCTCCATGTAGGTGTAGTTAATTTCTGATATGCCCAATTTTCGACTAGCGAAAGCTATCGGATGATACCACTTTTCCTCCCAGATTTGGGCTAAACAGTAGCTGATACTATGCATGGTGGCTGCTGAAAATATGTAAAATACATTGCCTCTTTTAGGTGCTTTTAAAATGGGTGCTTTTACTAGCTCCTATTTCACATCCTTGAAAGCTACCTTACAAGGGTCGCTTCATACAAATAGACAGCTAAAGGATAATAAGTTCGTTAGTGGCAACGTCCTTTCTACCAAGGCATTTATAAACCTCCAATAGTACCCTACCAATGACAGAAAGCTATGAACCTCTTTCAAAGTGCGTGGTGGACTCATAGCGACTATAACCTTGATCTTTTCAGGGTCAGTTGCGATCCCTATTGAACTGACCACATGGCCTAGTAATAGCCAAAAAGGCACTCTAAAGACACACTTCCGTGGGTTAAGGGCAATACAAAATTTTCTGCAGCGCGCTCAAAGCACTTTCTCAAAATAATCAACATCCTTTCCCTTACAGTGGCTGCCCCCAGGTCATCGATAAATACTTTCAATTCATCTGGGGAGATGTCACCAAAGGTATTGTCTACTGTTTGTTGCCATGATCCAGGTGCATTGCACAAACCAAAGGCCATCACATGGTACACAAAAGTACCAAGGACAATAATGAAAGTTGTTTTTAAGTTGTCCTCTTCTGCAATTGCCATCTGGTTGTATCCTACAAAGCAATCCATAAACGAATATATTTCCCTACCCACTAATTGATCCAAAATCTGGTCAATAAATGGCAACGGGTAGTAATCCTTAACCGTCTGCTTATTCAACTCTCTAAAATCTACACATAGTCGGATCTGGTTGTTTTTCTTCTTCCTGATGACAATTGGTGAACACCATTCTATGTGCTGTACAAGGAAGATTAAACTAGCTTTTCGTAACTTCTGTAACTCCTCAAACAACCTGTCCCTCAATTCAAAAGGCATATGCCTTACTTTCTGACGCACAGGAGATGACTACCTTCTTTTACAGGAATAGTATGAACAACCAGGCTAGGATGGATGCCTCTCAGCTCATCATAGCTCCAAGCAAAGATGTCGCGGAATTCTTGAATCAAGGACACATAGTCCTCCCTTTCTGCTAAACTGAGCATGGAACCTAATTTAATTGGCCGCGAATCATTCGGCGTGCCAAGGTCCAACTCAATCACATCCGTGTCTCTTATCCTATATTGCGGTTCTATCGGCTCATTTAGAGTTATCTGATAAATATCCTCTGTAGTGGACCCCTCTTTAGATTCATCACTAGATGATGTCTCACCACCAGATGGATCATCTGCTGTTTCTAATTCAGTAGAAGATAAAGGAAATCTTTCACTCTGAGGAGACTCAGGGTAAGCATCGACTATTACTCGATTAGCACCTCTACCTAGAACCACTCGACCGGCGGGTATATTGACTTGATAGTCTGTTTGTAAGATCCAAGGCCTACCTAGTAAGACTAGATAGCTAGGACGTCCTGCAAATCTTATCACCCTAAAGTCCAAGAAGCATTCTACACTTGCAACTGTAACATGGACTTTAGTAACGCAACCTTCTGGTTGCCTTAGGCTATCATCAGCCATTCTAAGAAGGGTGGAGCTATCTTTTTGGATGTCTAGACCCAACCTCTCCATCAGCTCTGAACTCATGATATTGATGGAGGACCCAGTGCTGTCTACGATAGCATGCTCTACTAATATTCCATCCACATATGCTGGAACCCTAGGGCAATTCTTTTCAGCATGATCAAACCAATCTTCCCCTACTCGTGCTATGCCCAAAGGTTCTACAATATACCTGATACGCAAGATCTTCTTGAATTCCTTGCGTACTCATGGAGATAATTTAATCAACTATAAGAGGTTTACATCTGGTTTGACTTCGCAAAGAGAACTTGCTAAATCAAAATCATGATAGGTAGCCAAAGCTCTCTTTTCTCACCAAACCATTCTTTCTTTTGGTCTTGGGACCGGCTTTGGTGCTTCTTTTTTAGCTCTTGCCTTCTTTCTTGCCACTTCCTCATCCTTCTTAGGATCGAATTTTTTGTCAACAGGTCTTAGAGGTCCACCTTCCACGCCAGGATTCAGGACTTGCATCCCCTTATCCCCTTGCTTAGGGTTTTCCTCGACCGGTTTTGCATTATCTTTATCAACCTCTTTAGTCTTTGGCCTCTTGTCAGAGCTCGTAGGTTGGAGGTTTCAGCGCCATTGACGTGTACAGCCTCGATAAGGCTGACTCCATTGCCTTGTGGCAACTCCTCTATTGTGGTCTTTCCCCTTTGCAGTATTTGTCTTGGTCCATCATTTTGTTGGAGGTTACTACCTTGCGCTCTATGATTAACTTGACCTGGCTGTTTACTCCCTTGTTGGAGGGAACTAATCTTACTCCAACAGGTAGCGGCTAAGTGGCCCGACTTCCCACAAATATCACATTTAACATTTGGACAGTTTCTAGGGAAATGTTATCCGCCACACCACTTACAGCTGAATCTTGAGGGACCACCCTCTTTAGGGCGTTGACTCCCTATCAGATTCTACTGCTTCTTCAGGAAATTGACGTCAATAGCTATTTGCCAATATTGTTCAGAAATCATGTCAGTGTAGTGCTTCATCATATCCTTAACTTTGCCAAGGACATTAGATGCACTCGACTCATAGCCTTGATCGTCTATCCGTCATTCCATTGGCCTAACAATTTGATTAGGCATTGGTTATTGACTCACAGGAACAACATTAGGATTCGAAGCTTGGCCTCCAACATTTGGTGGAGCAACTAACTAGCCATAGGCATAGTCACACTGGGAGGAGCTGGCAGCAAAGGTACATTTTGAACCATGCTTCCTCTCCCATTAGGGTTATTCATAGGTATCCCTTGACTTCCATTCATTAATGGTAAATTGCCTCCAGGTACTAGGCCCGCATTAAGATTTATTCAAGAGAAGTAGACTGTTTGTAATTTGACTCTACTCCTTCTGCCCGCGCGATGGTGGTGTCTATATCAGCCAAAGCCACACTGCTCAATTGTACCTGAATATTGAAGTCCAATCCATGCAAGAAGTATTGCAATTGGGCAGCCGGCAGAATGGGAATGTAAGTTTGTAACTTACGAAACACTTCCTTAAGCTTCTTGGCATAGGCTTTCACATTCTCATGGGGTTCTTGGTGTGTTATATTCAAAACACGCAACCAGTATTGACCACCTCTTTCAGGGGCATATTCTCCTCGAAAAGCTGCACAAAATTGGTCGATTGTGGTGATGGTTCCAATCTCTATGCTATGATACCATACTGTAGCCCTTCCTTTTAATGTCATGTTAAAGAACATCATAAGATGTCCCTAATCTTGGATGCAGTAATTAAACATTAATCTTTGGAATTCACAAATGTGAAACTCCACATCTTCTTCAGCTAACCCATTAAAAATGGGCAAAGGAAATCCTAAAGCTGGCCTGTAGGAATTGCAATGGGTTGTGCCATGACGACAATCGGATTGACACTAAGAGTTTGAACTGCTGGGATCACACTCCCACTTGAAGTGGGTTGACTTGGTGGAAGAGAGGAAGAACTTACGCTTCCTCGTGCACCTAAAAGACTATGTGCAACAGTTGGGTTACTAAGACCATTGCCTCTTATGCGTATCGGGCTACTCCTTTGAGGAGAATAGCGACTTACGATCTCCAACCGCTGTCTAGCCCTCTCAGCATATTCTACTTTTTGTATTTCGGCTTGACGGTCCTTGTCAGAGGACATAAACCAACTTTTTGGTCCCTAAAAACCCTAGATTCGAGAACCATCACTTGTTGGCAGCTCCCGACAGATGCACCATTGATGGGACCTCAAATGGGCCAGCACTGGCTATGGCACTAGCCGGACCTCATGCTCATGATAGAAAAACACACCCTCACGGCCTCACGGGCCAGGAGCGTCTATCTGTTGCTAAAGGATGAACTGTCCTAAAGCCTAATCTATGTGTTTATAGTTTTATAGTCCAACGTTTCCCTTTCTATAAACTCCTCAAAGGGAGAACCCTTACACATTGGCAATAAATACTGCGATAATCACATACATGGGAGGCAACCTCTCAGTGGAAACACCGCGGCCCCACTACAGCTCTCCTATATCGCAGGGATTAGCCCTTTGATGTGCTGCTCAACATATAAAACACATGAAAAAACTCCACTCTTTCATTTTGAAAGTACTTCAGGAGATACCATGTGTCCTTACCAAATAATTCCCCAAGAAATGAACGTCTATCCTACGGCTTAGGTTGCCTTTCCACACTCAAGCGTGGGTCATCATAATCGAAAACATGTGCTATGCATCCAGTCCTTCTTATTCTGATACCATGGTTTACATGCACATGCAAAGTGAATGATCCTAAAGTGCTCAAACATAATTTTCAATGAGACACGTGTTGTGCACAACCAGGCTTTTAAATGCTTATTCACTAACTCGTTGCGGCGATGTAAGGATAGCACTGAGACAACACTCGTGCTACTATCCTCTTAATTAAAGTAAGACAAACCCTATGTCATGATATGCATAAGAAAATCAGCAACAATCAGCACACAAATCACACCATTCAAACATCCCAACCCCCTACGTTTAGGTATTGCTTTCGTTGCATAGGTGCAGAGGTTCATTTTGTTATGTTTTGATGTATAAAAAGCGATAAATCATGAACTTTGACAAAGAGATAGGGCAAACTAAGGCTAAGCCTCATGCTTTTCCACTACCATACATCCACAACATTATATTTTTTCTTATTTTTCCAAGACGTATTTCTATTTTTTCCCTTATCTTCTCCATTTTCTTGATTTATTTGATAATAAAATATGCTATTTTCTGATTTTTCTTATTCCAATCACTTTAGCATACTAACATTCAATTTATCTTTCATTTCCCACCCATGGAAACACATTTTACCCACCCGAAACGGAAAAACTACCATTTTACTGCTTAAAAACCGCATTTCGGGTTTACGAGAATTAAATAGCACATGTAAATCATTGCAAAATCAAAATTTTTTGATAAACATCAATTACTTATGATGCAACCAGAACATAAACAAATTTTCATCCAATAAGAACATAATTATCATCATAAACTATAAAAAATCCTTCATTTTCTTCATAAAAATGGTCATACCATGTTTTTACGTAACCCGAGACACCTTGAATGACTGCATAACTAGTAGACGGAGCCTCCATTTCTCTCAATCCAATGCTGCACCTCAATCTTCAGCATCTCCATCAATCTCCATCACCATTTCCTTCATTCTCCCTCCCGATTCCTCCTTCAAGATGGTGCACATGAACAACCCATAGAGGGGAGAGAGAGGGAGGAGAGAGAAAGACTAGATTTTGATCTCTTCATCTAGACAGCCATATCTCGCGCGAAGACCGGTGATAGAATCAGCCAAGAGGGAGAAGTTGATGTCCAATGTTTGATTCATGGGTTGCTTTCAGCCCAGAAACATGATCCATGAGAGGGGGGGGCAAAAAAATCGGCGCCTGCTTCACGCCATGCTCCTCCATGCCATGCTCATGTTTTTTAAATAAAAAATGAAGGGGGGGGGGGGTTAAAATCCCCAAAGGGCACCCCCCCCTTGGTCCAAGTTTTGATCCACCTTTTCAAATCTTGGCCAATTTTTGGCCTCTTCCTCGTCTAGGCTCCATTTCAGCCCTCTGAAAAATGCTACGCATCCGTCTTGACATCCCGCACTGACTGGTAGCTCCTGGTATCCCACATGGTAGTTGGAAAAATTATCAAAAATTCACAAGTGTCGCTCGGGCGCCTTTTAAAAGCCGTCTTTCACTTGGTGCTTAAAATCGTCCTAGTTGCAGTCGCGCCGCCTTTGATGTTAAATATTTTTTCCCTAAATTCTGGATTTTTTGGCAAATTTTAGGCACATCCCAGGCTCAAAACTCCGCCCTCATTAGGGCTGAAAATAAATATGTAGGATGGGCTTAAAAAGTGCTGAAGACATATGGTTTGACGGTTGCAAATGAAGGTATTTTAGGGCTATTTTCAAGGCTAGTTGATGTTGATACAATGACAAATTTTTTTGCAATAATTAATGCTGAAAATAGGGCAAAAAAGAAGGTTATTTATGTTGACACTTTAGAGATGTATGAAGTCATTCAAGAGTTTGCTGAGCATGAATGTTATGGGTTGCAAAACAGGGCTAAAGCAAGGGCGGACACAAAGTACAAAACAATTACAAAGAAGGTTAAGCTTGTGGCTTTGCCTTTACCACCTGAAAGTGATGGGTTGGATGAAAAAGTGACTCAACAGCCTAGTTTATGGGATCCACATGGAGTAGGACATAAATTTATAGTAGAAACTTTACAAAGAAACTTTACAAAAGTTGAAAATTGGTGATACAAGCTTTCTTTTGCTTGTTGCTGTAGAAAGAGGTTGTTTCTTGCAGATGTTGGCAAGGCATGGGAAAGCCTTTGTGTTTTAGCTAGATGAAATTGGATGTGTTGATCCAACCATAGTTGCACCTATGGTGATCTTTATGGTACCTCATGTGCCATGGAATTTAGAGCCTATTGTAGTGCCTTGGGCATATTTTCCTAAGATACTGGAGCTTTTGAACGAGAATATTAGAATGCAAATTTTGGAGCCCTCCTTAGGTCCATATTCGAATTGGTGATTTACTATTCCAAAGAAGAATGGTGCTTTGAGGTTTATATAGGATTTATGACCAGTTAATAAAGTCACCATAATGAATGTTGGATCAGGCCCAATAGTGGATGAATTTGCAGAATCATTTGTAGGCAATGAAATTTACTCTATGGGTGATTTATATTCATGATATGATCAGTTCCAGCTTGCATTGGAAAGTCGAGATATCACTACCATGAAGACATTTCTTGGATTGGTTAGGATGTGTATGCTTCCACAGGGAGCAACCAATTTAGTGGCACATATGATGAATGCTATGCATAAAGTTTTGAGGGAGTATATTCCTCAGTTGACCTTACTCTTTCTTGATGATCCTTTCTTGGATTGGTTAGGATGTGTACGCTCCCACAGGGAGCAAACAATTTAGTGGCACATATGATGAATGCTATGCATAAAGTTTTGAGGGAGTATATTCCTCAGTTGACCTTACCCTTTCTTGATGATCATTTCTTGGATTGGTTAGGATGTGTACGCTTCCACAGGGAGCAACCAATTTAGTGTACGCTTCCATAGGGAGCAACCAATTTAGTGGCACATATGATGAATGCTATGCATAAAGTTTTGAGGGAGTATATTCCTCAGTTGGCCTTGCCCTTTCTTGATGATGTGCCAATCAAAGGATGATATATCTATGAGAAGATGGAAGAGTTGAATGAGCATATGATGAATGCTATACATAAATTTTTGAGGGAGTATATTCCTTAGTTAACCTTACCCTTTCTTGATGATGTGCCGATCAAAGGATGTGATATTTATGAGAAGAATGAAGAGTTGAATGAGCATGGATATAGAAGATTTGTGGCTGATCATATTGTTGATTGTGACAGGATTTTGAGCCGTCTTGAAGAAGTGCATTTGACTCTGTCAGGAGAAAAGTCAGTTTTTGGACTGGAGGAAGTATTAGTTGTTGGGCACATGTGTGGACCTTATGGGAGAATGAAAGGTGAGAAGGATCGAAGCTTGCACGCGAGAGATATGGTGGGAGAGCAAGAGCAAGAAAGAGAGAGACAAGAAATGGGAACTCCAACAGTCACAATGTGTGACCGCCTTTCTTTATTCAAACTGTCACTAAAAGAATAAAGAATAAAGTGACGGTGATGGGCACCCGCCACCTGCAGTGTGCAGTGGCGGTGACTGTTAGTGTAGCAATACACGAGCGGCTAGGCAGAGGTTACCCCCAACAACCTCCCACTTAAAGGAGAATTTGCCCTAGTGAGGAGTGAAAAGAAAAAGAAAAAGAAAAATACAGCACAACATGTACACATGTACAACAGGATGAGAAAAGACGTCATCTTATCCCACACCCATCAACCTCTTGAGGAAGGCAAAGCGCTTTGTAGAGAGGCTTTTCATGAGCATTTTAGGATTCTGGTCAGTCGAGATCTTGACAAGATCAACAGACTTGTCCTCAATGACCCCACGTATGAAGTGATACCTCACCTCAATGTGTTTTGTCTTCGCATGGAAGACCGGATTCTTGGCTAATTGAATAGCACGCATAGAATCCGAATGCAGTGTAGGGATAACATCAATACCAAGGTCAACAACCAAATGACCCAACCAAATGGCCTCCTTGCAAGCCTCAGTGGCTGCAACATACTCGGCCTCTGTAGTAGAAAGGGCTGTGCATTCTTGCACCCTGGACATCCAAGAAATAGCACATCCAGCATATGTGAATACATAGCCAGAAGTGGACTTCCTACTATCTGCATGTCCTGCATAATTAGAGTCAGTGTACCCCACGACTCTTGTATCCTAGCTGCCATAGCATATGCACATATCTGCAGTGCCCTTTAGGTACCTCATGATACCCTTCATGGCATCCCAATGCTTCTTGCCAGGTGTAGCCATATAGCGTGCCACAACACCAACTGCAAAGGAAATATCTGGACGAGTGGCTATCATGGCATACATAAGATTGCCCATTGTGGATGCATAGGGAATCTTGGCCATCCCGACCCTCTGCTCATCTGTCTATGGACAATCAGCCTGTGATACCTTCACATAATAAGGCAATGGACAGCCAATAGGATTTACGTCCTGCATGTTGAAGCGATCAAAGACTTTATGAATGTACTCCCTCTGTGACAAGTAGAGGAGTCCCTGATGCCTGTCGCATCTAATGTGCATACCAAGTATGTGAGTGGCCTGTCCTAGATCTTTCATCTCAAAGCTCTTCTTGAGCTGAGCCTTAAGAGCATCTAGCTCATCATGAGCTTTCCCTGCTATCAGCATATCATCCACATAGAGTACCAAAATCAATAAAGAACCATCACGGGATTTCTTCGTGTAAAGACACGGATCCATGGCACTCGTGCTATAGCCCTGTGACTGCATAAAGGCATCAAACATATGATACCACTCCCTAGGTGTGTGTTTCAAGCCATAAATACTTTTCTTTAATTTGCACACTAGGTGCTCCTTGCTAGGTTCTGCAAAGCCCTTAGGCTGCTCTATATAAATCTCATCATGCAAGTCCCCATGTAAGAAAGCCGTCTTGACATTCATCTGGTATAAATCCAAGTCAAGCTGAGCAACCAAAGCCAAGACTAAGCGCAGGGTGGTCATCTTAACCACAAGAGAAAAGATCTCATCAAAGTCCACACCATGCTCCTACATAAAACCCTTTGCTACAAATCTAGCCTTGTATGCTGGCTTGGGGTGTCTAGGGCTACTTTTAGCTTGTACACCCACTTGCATGGCAAAGCATTCTTGCCCTTAGGCAAGGAAACCAAATCCCAAGTGTCATGCTTATGCAGGGAGTCTATCTCAGATTGCATAGTCCTCTCCCAGGAGTGATTGTCACCCCTGTGCATAGCCTCATCATAAGTGAAAGGCTCTCCTACATCTATAACCAAGACATAATGCATCGAGGGCTGAAATCTATCAGGTGGACGTTTGTCTCTAGTAGACTGTCTCATGGCAGGCTTTGTTGCCTGCCCAGCTACCTGTCCAACACCTTGACCATGAGCATCTATTGCAGTTGTAGGCTGTCCAACTGGCTATGCGGGAGCTCTCGGCTCCTCCTGAAATATGACTCTGCGGATCTCAACAACTCTCTCAGGCTACCTATGCATCTTGTCTTCATGGAAGACTACATCATGACTGCGGATGACTTTCCATGCCTGCAGATCCCAGAGACGGTAACCCATCTCACATGCATCTCCATAACCAAGGAAAATGCATTTGACACTCTTAGGATCCAGCTTACTTCTCTTAGGCACTTGGCAAAATGCCTCACATCCAAAGACATGGAGATGCGCATAAGAGGGAGGTTTTCCAGTCCATACCTCCTCGGCAACCTAGAAATCCAAACCACTAGAAGGTGATCTATTTATGATATGCATAGCTGTACTAACTACCTCAGCCCAAAAGTTCTGTGTGGTAGGCGTGCGTGTCTAAGCATACTACGTACACACTCCTAGATGGTTCTATTCATCCGCTCAGCTAAACCATCTGGGGGGTGTAGGGGGCGATCAATTGATGCCTAATACCCCTCTCATCACATAAGTGCTCAAAAGCACGTGAGACATACTCACCCCCATTATCTGTCCTTAGGCATTTTAGCCTATACCCAGACTGGTTCTCAACCAATGCAAGCCATCTCTAAAACACAACCAAGACATCGGATTTTAGCTTAATGGCATAAGCCCAAAATTTCCGTGAAAAATCATCTATGAAAGTAACAAAATACTTGGCACCACCCATAGATTGACAAGGCATGGGCCCACAGACATCCGAATGTACCAATGCCAAGGGCTCTCACATGCGTGGCCTACCAGACTTCTTATGCATAGACCTAGTCTGCTTGCCATAAAGACAATGCTCACATGAATCAAAATATGCATAATCAAGGGGCGGTAAGTACTGCAAATTAGAAAGCATTTTCATTCCCTTCAAAGACATATGGCCCAAACGAGCATGCCAAAGAGATACATGTGGGATAGAACCCACAGACAAAACATGATCAAGGGAAGAAGCTGATGCAATCAAGGGATAGAGGCTGCCAGCCTTGGCACCTCTCGCAATCACAAGTCTGCCATGAGTGATCTTCCATGCAGAGTCTCCAAAACATAAATGATATCTTGCATCATCAAGCTATCCAGCTGACATGAGACTACGTGTCAAAGCAGGTACATGACGTACATCTTGTATAAATAAATTGCTACCAGAAGGAAACTGCAGCCTAACATCACCAATGCCCACAATATCAAGAGAGCTGTCATCACCCAAGCGCACAGAACTCGAAACAGTACGGTATGAATGAAACCACTCTTGGCAAGGTGTCACATGAAAGGATGCACCTGAGTCCAAGAGCCAATACTGTGCATACATAGAGTGTATCTCTGTCATCTGTGAAGCATTAGAAGAAGCTGCAAGGATATAATCATCATCATCAACATCCTCAGGCTACATAACATTGATCTCTTCAATTTTAACACTGGACTTTGCAGGCACTATGCTGCGATTAGAAGACTTATCATGCACTTTGTCTTTCCCCTTATCTTTGCGTCTTTCATTTCGCAGTTCATGGCATTGTAGCCTAATATGGCCCTTTTTCCCACAATGGTGACAAGTAGCATTCGCATTCCTGCCACGGGATTTGCTACGTGACTTCCCACGAGACTTGCACCGAGATTTCTGAGAATCCCATCCACGGCCACTGCCATGCTTTCCATATCCATCATTCGTGCCTCTAACTGTCATAGCATGCAGCACACGAGAGGCATCCAAATTCTTATAGTTAACCTCTTCATGTAGAAGAGCACTCTCAACATCAGATAATTTCAAGGTAGTAGTAGAGGCACATAATGCAGTGCGGAATACATCCCATGACTTATTAAGAGTACCGAGAAAGAAAAGAGGAGTGACATCCTCTGCAAAAGTGATGTCTTGCGAAGTCAAGTTTTTGAGTATAGCATGGAAATGGCTCAAGTGAGTAGACATGGTCACATTCTCCTTCATGCATAGATCCATAAGCTGTTTCAGCCAATACATTTGACCCGCTGGACTTTTCTTGTCATAGAGATTCTTGATTTTATCCCACAACTTCCATGCACTCTGTTCTTCCTCAAATACATTTTAGTGAACCTGTTCTGTGAGAGATAATACAATAGTGGACTTGCATAACTCATCAAGCTCAAGCCATTCCTCATCTGGCATAGTTGTAGGAGGATGCTCGCTCAACCTCAAAGGTTTGATCTACGATTTCTACACCAAGACCTGCCAAATCAGGCTCTTCCAATAAGAGTAATTCATACCATCAAGCTTACTGATGTTGAAAATAGCATGTTCAGTGGACGAACTCGCCATAATGCAGGCTGGAAGACTGTAGACAATTCAAAACTGCTTGCTGTTTACTGCAAAAAATGATAAAAAAATCACCAAAATCGAGAGAAAAGAGCAAGAAAAGTGTAACCAAAGCTACTACCCACCAAGTACTAGTGAAAGTACATCATTTTAGAATATTTCAGCATGAAAAATCCATGTCAGTCTATACATATATGCTTGCTGTAATAAATTTTAGATTTCAGTAAATGAGAGCTAACAGTGCCAAAATTGGATCCCAAGTCAATAAGATATTGCCAAGACCAAATCCGGCATCATGCGGGCATAACATAGGCATATGACAGTCGATAAGCATGAATCCAATACCCAAACATGTCATACAAACATCTGCTAGTGAGTAGGCACACCTCCCAGTCAACGGGGCAAAGTGTTCCTGCCACTACCAAAACTTGACACAAGTAGGTGTCAACTCAAAAAGATACGGATCCAAATCTGAGACTCAACTCATAAGCATACAGTGAACCAAGACATATAAACCATGCATCATCCCAAAGGGTAAGAAATCCCAAAGTCTCAAGTGTCTGTAACTACTCAATAGCATGTAACTGCTCAATGCATAAAAGCACTGCCTCCTCAATGTTTGATAAGCATTCAAGAATGCTCCCACTGGCACAAAAGCCGTATGTACGAGCTCAAGAGCTCAAACCAAGGAAAGACACAGTGCCAATGACATAAGTCCAAGTCAATAGTATTTGCCGAACATGTAGGCGGTAGAGCATCCGTATGTAGCATCCATAAGCATGTAAGACATCAAGTACATCCCAATCCAAACTCAGACAAGCCAAGTAACATCTAAGACAACTCTAGATAATCCAAAATGCATCCAAGGTAGAGCTTCAATGAGCACTCAAGCTCAATGTATGCATAGGGTAATCAACCGGGACATGAGCATCAAGTCGTAGGCAATGGGTATGCATAAACCCAAGGAGCATCACTGTCAAAGCATATACCATTGTCAAGCATGAACCATGTCAATGAGTGCATAATGTCAAATCTCTTCCAAAAGCATATGGAATGAAATCCAAGCTCGAAGTCATACGCCAAAGATCAATACTTCATGGCATATATCCGAGACATAATTCGGAACCAATAGGCATAACCCAAAGCATGTAGAATTGCTTCAGCCTGGTTTTATTACAACATGAAATGGTTGTCAAAAATGAGAAATTTCAGTCCCAAATCAGTGGCAAAATGATGGCAAACCATAAGCATTACATCCACCAACAATGGGAATTGTTCCCATGGCGTACGGGCATCATATGAAGTATAGGTGAGCTCAAATGAACCTGAAAAAGTCTACCCATACCTGTGAACAGCAGGTCTAGTGTGTATTCCAGCCAGGAAGAAGCTCACTGTCAGTGCTCCAAGCCTTGTCGAAGCTCAAGACATACCAACCGGCAATAGGGAGTGCCCAAATGAGGGTATGAACTACCAAGAGTGTGCCAGGCTTCAGTGGAGCATTCAAATGTTGATTGGAAATGGTTTGCCCAGTTGGCGCAATTAGCACAAACTTGCAGACTGAGGTGTTGCACCACGTGTCAAGAAAGGGCTGGTGGGGAGGGCCACAAAGGGGCTAATGAAGCCTTGGACAAAGCCTCAATAAAGCCTGATCAAGCCAAGCTGAAGGGGGAGCTTCAAACTCCACATGGAAGCTCACTAATGGCTGCCCCTTCCCTGTTTACCCTATGACCAACATAGAACCCTGCAAGGAAAGAGTGTATACCTCTGTGTGAATGCCCTGAGGGTGCCCAAAGGGGCCGAGAAGGTGCTTGGGAAGTCGGGGAGTGACACGAGCACGAAGGAGTCGGATATGGCTGCCAGGATGGAGACCCAATGCGAGTAGGGAGTCGATAGGAAGCTATGAATGCCACAAACCAAGCTCAAGAGTCGGGAAGCTGAGCTCTGATACTAGTTGAAAGGTGAGAAGGATCGAAGCTTACACGCGAGAGCTATGGCAGGAGAGCAAGAGCAAGAAAGAGAGAGACAAGAAATGGGAACTCCAACACTCACAATGTGTGACCGGGCCTTCCTTTATTCAAACTGTCACTAAAAGAATAAAGAATAAAGTGACAGTGACGGGCGCCCGCCACCTGCAGTGTGCAGTGGTAGTGACTGTCAGTGTAGTAATACACGGGCGGCTAGGCTGAGACGCCTTGACCCCCAACAGAGAAAGCCCTCACTAGTAAAGATTGATGCCATAAGAAGGATGTGGGAGACATGTTTGAATGCATCCAAGGTGAGAAGATTTTTGGGTGCATGTGTCTTTTACTTAATATGGACTCCACATTTTGCCATGTGGTTGAGAGTTTATATCAACTCTTGAGAAAAAGGAAAAAATTTTGGTGGGAAAAACATCATACGAAGGTAGTTCAAAAGTTAAAGAGCTTATTGATTTCAGCTCCAACACTAAAGAGAGAAAATTATGAGAATGGGTAGTCTATTATTCTCACCAATGATACAAGCCAAATTGGTTGGGCAGTGGGTCAAGATGATGCTGATGGGAATAGGTATGCCATTCGATTTGGAGCAAAGGTCCTCAATGAATGGCAATGGTGGTATTCTCAAGTTAAAAGAGAGCTTTGGGATGTAATGACAACCCTTAAATGTGATAGAGAGTATTTTCTGGAAGCTCATGTAGTGGTAGAGATGGATTGTCTACCTCTATTGGGCATGATAATAAATTACTCAACTCCTGATATTGCCATGTTATGGTGGATTGCATATATAAAGTCACTTAACCAACCTTGATTTTCAGCATATTGCAAGTAGAGAAAACCCCTTGACTAACATGCTTTCATGAGAAAGGTTTGAAGATGAAGAGGAGCTGATGGAAGATGAAGAGGATGATGTGATAGGTGCTGAAAATGACTTTGTGATAGTAGGGAATGAATATGTTGTTACTGTAGGTACAATTGTTGTAATAAGGATTTCAACAGTAAGAAAAGAACTTACAGCCATGGAGAAGAGATGGGCAATACAGAGAAAGCATAATCAATGTTATGCTTTTGTGAGAACACATTTTTTGGAAGAGTTGTATGAGGATGATTGGCTGAAAATATGCCAATATCTCAGCCTCATGACAAAGAAGGTTGAATGGTCTGAAGCTAAATTCAAAAGGATTAAAAGAAAAGCTCATGGGTTTTTCTTGAAAGATGGATATTTATGGAATCATGCAAAGAAAAAGAGATAAGCTTCAATATATGTATTGGGAGATAGGGCTTCTTAGTAATAGGTAATGCAAGAGTTTCATGAAAGCTTATGATCTAGACATAGAGGAGTTTGGGGCACATTTTCCAAGATCAAAGAGAAGTATTGGTGGAAAAACATATATAAATATGTGGAGCATTAAGTGGAATCATGCAATGTTTGTCAAATGTATTCCACGGTAAAGCATAGAGATGGGTTGCAACTGACCTATCCATTGTCTATGCATTACAAATGGATAGTTGATTTGGTTACCATGACTATAGGTTTATGGAATATGAGATATCTTGTGCTTGCACAAGAAGACTTGACAAATCAAGTGGAAGGTCGAGCTCTTAGTACAAAGATTACTCACGCAATTTGCAAGTTCTTATTGGAAGAAGTCTTTTGTAGGTATGGTTGTGTTGGTAAAGTGGTTGTTGATAGAGGAGAATTGGATGTGGATGAGGCTAGTGAGTTCTTTTCACAAATGGGTATCAAGCTAGCTTTAACTACAACCTACAATCCTGAAGAAAATGGCAAATGTGAAAGAGGTCATTAGCCTATCATCAAAGCATTAGCAAAGTCATGCAAGGGCAGGGTGAAAGAGTGGTCAAGAATGTTACCCTTTGCTTTGTGGGCTGATAGGACCACTCATAATGCACTTATAGGGTATATGCCTAGTGAACTAATGTATGGACAACATCCAATCATGCCTATTGAGGAGGCTATTGCTACTTGGAGTGTTCTACCATGGGAAGAGGGTTAGAATAGAGAAGAGTTGTTGGTCCTACGCATTAGATAGTTAGAAAGAAGGCTTTCCATGAAAAAGATGAAGATTGCAAGGATCAAGAACAAGAAGAGGTTTGACAAGCGACACATACTTTGACCACGAGCTATATAAGAAGGGGATTGGATGGTGGTTTATGATAGCAACTTGGAAAATCAGCATAATTCCAGTTGGAAGATGGTAAAGTAGTGGTTTGGTCCATATGTGGTAAGGCTTGTTTTTGATAATGCTACCTATGCATTTAATGAAATGGATGGGATAGCTCTAAGGATTCTAGTGGTGGCTGGAAAACGTATCAAGCTCTTTAAACGTAGGGAGTCTTCAGCATATGAGTTGAAGGAGTTGGATATTGAGTATGAACACGAGAATATGGAAGAAGAAAAGGCAGAAGATGAAGACATTGACATGGTAGAGGATACTTATTCTGACACTGCAGATCCATTATAAGACTTTGGCACATGCCAGAGGATGTGTAGGTTAGGAGGGGGTTGGATGTCATGCCACTGCGCGATCACAGTGTAAAAAACTCTACAATGCATTGTCATTCAGCTTTCTTATTGATCTAGAGAGATAATGCCATTTTAGTGATTAATGTCAGTGTTCGTAGTGTGGATGGTTAAAAAATACTAGATTTTTGGACAAGTTTAGCCAATTTTTGATATTTTAGATATTATCTATTGTAAAAATCCAAGAACTATAGCCAACCTCTAGAATAGGATGACATGTAAAAGAAATCAAGTATCTTTCAGCCATTTTAGGAAGATTTTGTGTAAAAAGAAGGATTGGCAAAATCGCGCGATGTGCAATCACAAATTTTCAGGTAGTAAACATCACTCTTAATTGGAGATGAATGAGTGATCTGGGAGGAATCAGGTCAAGTATCATGGTATTTTACCCCCCTTTCATAGCCAATGGAAGCATTTGATTAGCAGTCTGAGAAGCATAGAGGAAGGTATTGTTTTATGCATGTTTTTGTATACAAGAGATTTATCTTCTCATAATGCAAAAATAAATTGATAGGCTTCACCTATGTGAGTATTCTTCTACATCTTCTATTTCTTTGAGCCCCTTCTTTTCCATCTACTCTTCTCCCTAAATCTCCCTTTACCCTATTGTCTCTTACCCCTGTGGTAGACTTTCAACCCCAAACGCTTTGACAACACGCACATACATGTATGTATATGTACACACATGTACAACACAAAGATATTAGGCTTATTTGTTCAAAGAAAATCCTAAAATTAATCTTTCTTGATGTTATCAAAAAGAAAAACTCACATGTATTATTATGTCTTGCTACCTGATTCTTTTTTAGTAACAACCATTATGGAATTGTCATATTGAACCATTGGTAGACATAATGTGTTGCATGTTCATATGCATCTACTCAACTCTACTAGATATAAACTAAGACGAATTGCTAGACTTCAGTCTCAAATTGTTCCAATACAAATAAAGTATGCATTTCTAAATGTATTGCAGAATAGAGCTATCTCCCTAATGAGACATCATAGGCTCTTAAGTGTGATGCCTTTGATTATTTCAAACATAACTTCTCACCTACAACTTGGTTGCCATAATATTTGAGAAAAATGAGAAGCCTCTATAATGAGGCATAATATAGTGATTGATAAGATGCCTTTTGTTGTTCCAAATACGACTTCCCATGTTGAAGTTTCTAGTAGGAATATTGAATAGTCTACTCTTATACATGACAGATGATGGCAATGCTTGAAATCAAAGTCTAGAAAATATAAAGGTAGGTGAAGAACATATCACTAATGTTCCCATTTTTAATCCCCAAAATGGTGGATTTTGCTCCATCCTACATACACTACCCATAATGGAAATTCATCTTGCCACTAAAATATTGATGTTTCAAGATCTGGATATGCATTCAATTGGGAGTCTTTCTTCTAAGGTGTGTGAAGAAACTATGGAGATGTAAAATACAAATTTAGCATCTAATTAAATTTGTTAAACATTGTTGTCAAAATGGAAAAGTGATGTTGCCACCATTGCAATGTCCACCCCCAACCATTACATGGTGTGCATCCTAAAATTAGAGAGTTTAAAAATGATATACGAGCTTATAATAGTTCTCTTGCATCTGTGTCACTTGGTGCAAATATTGATGAACTTTTATGTGGTGCGGGTGGTAACGCTTATACATTTATAGTACATAGATTAGTTTATCACCATATAGGTTCTCTCCTGCCTAATATGCAATGTCAAGAAAGACCAAGATTTATTCTACCTTATGTTTATGATACTGAGCATGAGTTTTCTAATCAACTAGGGGTTATGCCAAATCTCTTATTGAAATTTCTTAGAGAGCCTCAATCTACGATGCATCACCACAATATATATACACAAGCTTTTAGATCTATGTGTAGACAATTTCAAGACAATCCTCTAATGGAATTGAGGATGACTATTTTTGGAGTTCAATAGAGAAATAGTCAATATTAAGCTTCAGTCGGAAGAAGTGAGGTGGCCATTATCATGCCAAGTTAAGGTGATAAGGATACTCTCAATTGTTGAGATATTCATGTTGATACTTGATATGGTCACTATGTTATGCCAATGGTATATGTCCTTCTTTTCCCCAAAGGTGATGAGGATACTCTCAATTGTTGAGATATTCATGTTGATACTTGAGATGGTCACTATGTTATACTGATGCTATATGTCCTTCTTTTCCCCAAAGGTGATTTGATGATGGCTGGCATACAAAAGTATCTTATAAGTAATGTCAATGTTCCAATCAATACATATGAATTACTCAATAAGGATTGCATCTCTAAAATGATATTTTATGCTTTTCACCTCCAAGTGCAAGAAGACACTGAAACAATCATGTTTTGTGGTGGCCAACTCTTACAATAGTTTAATGTTGATGCATATTGTAGCATAGAGCATTGTAGATTGGCTAAATATTATCAAAATAAATAAATTCTACAGTAATTTTTTTAAAAAGGATTGATAGATATGGTTGGAGCAATGGATATTATATCAACACAACTCACTAACGTGTCTAACGATAGAAGGGTGGTTTTACCATCATGTTTTATTAGTGGGCCAAGACTATGCACCAATTATATTATGATGCCATGGTCATAGTGAAAAGCAAGGGAAAACCATACCTTTTTATAACTATGACATGCAATTCCAAGTGGCTTGAGATAATTGATGCTTTGTTGCCCATATAGAGTGCTCATGATCGTCTAGATTTGATAGCCTAAGTGTTCCATAAAAAGCATGCTGATATGATGCATACCTTATTGAAAAAGGAATTATTTGGAAGGATCATAGATTATATTTGTGTTATTGAGCTTTAGAGAAATAGTATGAATACACTCAACTCATCATAACTCCAAGCAAAGATATCTCAGAATTTTTGAATCTCCGACTATGGAAGCAGAATTCGAAAGAGTGACAGTCCATGCCGCTTTACACAAGAAAGGGCTGAATCGCCAGTTCTCAGTGATTCAAACACCGTCGGACTATCAAGGTAAAGGTTTCAAAACCTTGATTGATTGTGGCAGTACACATTCCTTTATCTCACCAGCATGTGTAAAAAGATTAGGAATAGCCACAGTAGAAGCACCTACCCTGCTTGTGGAATTGGCAAACGGTCGTGAGGTAATCCACATTCCCATACTTTGTTGATTTTGGAGCATCCTCTCAAACCCTTTGAAGTGCGTCACTATGATAGGTTGGTTTGTGTTGAGTTTCCTAAAAAGTTGAAATTTCTTGATTTATTTGAGACAATTTAAAAATGTAATATTCATGGTTCTTGCCATCGTCCAATGAATCCAAAGATTCCTTGCATGTGAGATGGTCAGTGTACTAAAATATTTCCTTGAAAGTTCTTGCATATGACAACTATTGATGACATTGGCTACCCTATTTGTAGAACTTGAGTTTATGGGAACATAGTGGCCATCAAGGGCAATGTTCTTGATAATCTATGGGTTGTCCCATATAATCCCTATTTAAGTAAAAAATACAATGCACATATAAATGTGGAGGTGTGTTCAAGTGTGGCAGTTGTTAAATATTTATATAAGTATATATACAAAGGGCATGATTGTGCAACCATTAAAATTAATGCCTGCATAGCTTCAGGCACCTAATCTTGCAAATGTTCATAAGGTGGATGAGATCCAAATCTACTTGGATGCACAATATATATCTGCTTCTGATTTGTGTTGGAAAATATTTGATTTTCCACTACATAATAAAAGCCAAAGATATAATAATTACAGGTGCACTTGCCAAGTGAGAGTTGTGTAGTATTCCAAGAACTAGATAACATATATGATGTCATGAAAATGAAAATATCCAAAAAACTACTCTTATCAAATGGTTTGTATGCAATAGAAATCATGCAGAGGCTAGAACTATTCTTTATAAAGACTTTCCCATTTTTTGGGTATGGAATACACAAGGAAAAATTTGGACTAAAAGAAATTGTGAAAATACTATTGGTCTGATATACTTTCTGGTGCCTATCTCTCATGAATGTTACTATTTACAAATACTTTTGATTGTATCCAAGGGATGTACTTCCTTTGAGGATCTACGTATTGTTCACAATGTTGTGTACACCACTTTTAAGGATTCTTGCATTGCAAAAGGAATGCTTAAAAGTGATGATGAGTGGTCTTCGTGCTTAGAAGAAGCCACATTTATACAAACTAGCATTCAAATTTGATTGTTGTTTACTACTATTTTGGTTTTATGTGACTGTGCTTAACCTGGCCTGTTGTGGAAAGATTTGAATTGCCAATGACTGAGGATATTTTATATAAGTTTCAACAAGAACATGGGTAGATTTCCTATGATGTTCTACAATAAGAGCCCACTAATAGGGCCCTATTATATCTCCATGACTTTCTATGTCACCATGGGTGAAGGTTGTATGACTTTCTCAGTTTGCCAAATCCTACTAATTTGGATGCCCAATTGTATATCAATCCACTTCTGCAAGATGAATATATGTATGATGCTATAGATGAGCAAAGAGCTTATGTATTTATGAATGCAATGCTAAATGATGGACAAAGAGCTACATAGTCTATAGCTATGCATGCCCTAGATTCAAATTTTGGTGATAAATTCTTTTTGGATGGTCCTAATAGGTCTAGAAAGGAATTTCTTTATAAGTGTTTATTGGCTAAATTGTGAAGCGATCGACATGTAGCATTAGCAACAACATCATCTAGAATTTCTACCTTGCTTTTATCTGGTGTTTATATTGCTCACTCTGGGTTCAAGATTCCATTGGAAATAGATAGTCGATCCTCCTATAATATTCTTGTTCAAAGTGACTTTGCTTAGTTACTAAGACAATCAAGCCTCATTTGTGGGATGAGACTCCTATGATGCATCAATATGCCTTTGTTGAGGTTGTTGATAGGACTTTGAGGGATAGTATGAGATGTGAAAGGCCATTTGTGGTGGAAAGGTTACATTGTTTATAGGAGATTTTAGATAGACATTACCAATTGTGATCAAGAGCTTCCATGAGGATATTGTTGATGCAACTCTATGTTGATTTCATTTATGGAAATATATGAAGATATTAAAACTATCAGAGAATGTGTGTATTTTCCAATTGTGATGTGAATGATTATGGTTTTAATGCTTCGATTAAAGGGATAGGAGATGGCATGGGCATTACAGACGATTATGAGAAGTTGTAGATTCCATCTAGCATGATATTGAAAACACAATCTATCAAAGCCTAAGTCAAGGGTGTATAGCATAAAGTTCTCAATGTGTCTGATTTTGGAACATAATCTAAAGAGCATGCCATTCTTGTATTGCACAATACAAAGGTTGGTACCTTGAATCACCATGCATTACAGTTAATGCAAAGAGAAATCACCCAATATCATAGTACAAATTTCAGTTGCAGAGAGTGATGATAAGTCATTTTCGTACTTTGTTGAGTACTTTGGATCTAGGAGGTGGATTCCCTCCTCATCTTGTGTTATTGGAATTAATGCATCTGAAATTCTTCTTAGAAACTTGAATCTAGGAATGGGATTGTGTAATGGCATAAGATTGATATGCAAGGCTTTTAATAGAAAGTTGATAGATGTAGAAATAATTCAGGGACAAATATAGATGAAAGGGTTTTTATTTCAAGAATCACATTCATTGCAACCAATTTGCATTCTCCATTCACTATGAGACAAATGAAATTTCTTATACGACTAGCATTTTCTATGACAATCAATAAGTCGCAAGGAAAAACTTTGTTTGTTGCTGGCCTTTATTTGAAAGTACCAGTCTTCACTCATGGCCCATTGTATGTGGCATTTTCAAGGGTAAAAATGACATTTGGTGTGAAGATCTTGCTGCAAGAAAGTATAGATGCTACAAATGTGAATACCAACATAGCTTATAGGATGTACTTCAGAAAGTAGAGTGATATGAAATGCCTTTTTGGTGAGGTTTGTTTTGTTGATAGCTCCTTATAATCACTTGCATCATGTATTTCTTTAGATATTTCTATATGAAGTGTTTGCAAATGTTTTTTTGATTTTCAATTGCTATTTTTTAAAGTTTTTGCTCAACTTTTGCATATGCCTACTCCAAGTTATGGCTATTATCTAGCTTTTGAGTGTCAAAAGCATCTATAATGTACTTTGTGAGCTGTACTAATCATGCTAACATAAGAATGACTCTAGCTACAATCATAGAGTGTGTGGAGTTTGATCCCAACATAGCCATTATGTTTCCCCTATTTGTTGAGATCTCACATGTAGGGTATATTCAATGCTTTTGTGTTTACTTGGTTACCCCAAACTAAAACCACAAGTTCAAAGACTCTCACATGGATAGAATACCCATGGGTTGGTAGAAGTACATGAGTAAGGTTTTAGGTCGCTTGGTTGCTATGCATCAAGGACACATAGCTCCTACCAAGTGTTCCAAGAATTTTAGGTGAGGTATATTTGTTTTATAATGTGCATGCAATGTAATGATCTCTACTATCTTCTATAATTGTGTTTATTATACATTGTCATTTTCTTTGATTATAGGCACAAGAACTAGGGAAGAGATATGCAGACCATTTGCCATACTAATACAAAAGCATATTGTAGCTTCACTTGCCCATCTTTGGCATGGAGATCAAAATGCTCGGAATCATTTTGAGGGAAAAAGAAAGCTTCAGTTTGATTAGTTGAAATAGACCATCTCCTTTTTCATTGACATTGGAGATCTTTTTTTTTTCAATTGGACGCATTTTGATCTATGTATTGTCAATGTGGTATCAACAAATTGATTAAATGTTTTAGTGTTCTTTCTTTCCTTTATTTTTGTATTTTGGTGGCTCAATGATGATAATAGTATTGGTAGCACATCTCTTCTCACTTTAAAGTACAAGGGTGTGATGGTTAAGAATTTATGAGTAATTATATCTATAAAATTAAGCATATTTGATTGAATATAAGTTGCACACGTGCACACACACGCACATGCACACATGCACACGCACACGCACACGCACACACACATGCACACGCACACAGAGGAAAATAACAACAAAGACAAATTAAAAAACAAAGTGGAGAGATAAGAAACTACAAAAGCAAATTAATCATAGTTTGAAGGAGATATATAGAGGTATTAAAATATGCCAAGGTATTAAAACTATCACAGAATACAATGTGTGTTGGAGGAAGAATTGAGAGAAGCTATGTTTAACCATCTATGATAGTCTTCCCACACACATTATGAGAAGCACTCAAGAAACACTAGTTGAAATGATAAAGGCATGGATCTTAAAAGTCGCTATGTTTTGTAGCTCACTTTTTTAAGAATGAAGTTACTCTATTTAAATGCATAGATGGCCAATCCCCTCTCAAAGTTCATACTTCATTGTTTTTTTGTTTCAAGGTATAAACTTTGTTCGGCTTTGTCATTGAAAACAAGAAGATGCTCTTAAAACTCATGATAAAATATATATCATGACCTCTATGTGTGTCACTCATTGTATTACAATCCAATTTCTTTTCCAAGGAAGTTGGACACTCTTCAATTGTTTTTTCTTCAGCAGTTCTCAATGTTTTGTACACATTTGGCATTTTTATTGTTAATTTATAAGATCACAATAGGAAGTCCCATAAGCTCTCCTAACAAAGTTATATGCAAATGCCTAAAGTTGTTTATAGTTTGAAATTCAAGGATTCCTTCAGTAGAAAATATCAAATATCAAAGATGAAAACATCTCAAATAGCAAAGGGTGATGACAAGTCCTAGGTTTTGGCAATATGACCATGAGAATGCTTTTGAGGGATATCTCAGGGATGTTAAGGCTATGTTGAAAGGTACAATCATGTCTTTAGGGTAGGAGAACATGATATGTGTAAGTTTTGCTCCACTTTAGATGATGTTTATTTTCTTCTACAGACTTCAACATACATGTTATCTATATATCTCACCCACTCTCTATTGGAGATTTCTGACATGGCACATTCTTAAACAAAGCCTTATTTTCTAAAAATGGAGATGACCTTGAGCATAAATCCTCTTACAACATCCTATGGTCTTGAATCATTTTTAAGCACGTACCATACATGCTTTACTTTGTGCTCTTCAAAATAAGTGGATAATGATCTTGTCACATGTGGATAATTTGTTCATCAAAAATTTCCCCTCAATAGGACCAATAAATTTAACCAAGGGTTTAACCATTGTTCATGTTATAATACTTACCTCATTCCTTCCAAAAATTAGAAACAAACTATATTGCAAATACCAAGTGTAAGAAGAAATGAGTATTGTCAACATTGTTTGAAGACTAGTGACATCAAATTGATGACAAATGGTATTCTTGATTAAGCTAAGTTAAAAAATACCAAAATTTGAATCCTAAAACACATAAATTTTAGCAAATACTTTAGCTTGCAACCTTTAAATCCCATGCCCAAAGGTTGCATAAACACAGAATCACTATAATAAGCTCTAAAACTCATAAAAAATCAAATTTATCATGATGTTTTTAAAGTTAAAATTTTAAATAAATAAATAATATAACAATTTTCTCTAATGAGTGCCAAAACTCACCAAAGATCAATTGCTCATAATGTTCCTTTCTTCAAAGGATTTTGGTAGATGACCAATAGTTCAATGTCATAGTGACACATTATTTCTAGGAGTCACAAGAGAATCGTTTTGACATTTCTCCCAATGCAACTTTCCATATAAGAATATGCAATTCTAGTTACTGGGTAGCTTTGGTACCAAATATTTATAAGAAAGCTACTTATAGCATTTTTGGGTACCAATCCTACGAACGGAAGACTTTATGATGTGTGAATTAAGTACTTTACACTAATATACTCTAAGTCCTGAATTATACAAAGTATTTCCTTTAACACTTTGCAAGCCATATCACCAATCGTCTAACAACCATGTTGATGAATTTCTTTAACAACTCTTTAGCTAGAAGATCATCCTTGCAATGAGAATACTACCTTTGAGTTGGAAAGTCCCTAAAGAGGTAGGAGGTCATGCTAAAAAAGTATAGAATACTCTTGATGGTAGCCAAATGAAAGGGGAGAAGCTATTCATAAAGGGAGGGAGGGATTGAGTTTGGGGGTGGGGGGAAGGGCGCTATTAAGGGTGAGAGTGTTAGAAGAGCTACTAAAGAGATCCACTCAAACCAATAAGTAAATCATGTTTAGCATGACGTATGGTAGTGGAATGTGATCATATGATCCTAAATTCCTTGTAATATTTTATTATAAGGTCATGTTTAGGTAATTGTTTTCCTTTCTTCTTGGACATGTACCACAATACCAATGCTATCAAATGGAAAATGTTTGGTAGCTTCAAGGACAAGTATGATTTATTAATAGCATACTTACCTATGTTAAGGGAATTTACATCCCTATAAGAGGGCATGATGCTTTAATTGTTATTGTTGCAACTTGGCTTAGTATGATTGAAGATAGGAAAGTAGAAACTCAAAGGCTAGCAAGGTGATTGTCTAGTAGTAGCCTTGAGAGAAATAGAAGCTTGAATGGTCTAAAATGATTTTCGAATTATTAGATACATAGGAGTAGGAGCGAGCGACTTTGCATGGCATAAAAATGTTGTTTGTTTGGTGTAGTCTCATAATTGCATGACAATAGGTTTTGAAGTTTTGGACCTTCTATTTTACATTTTACTTTATTTGTAAGAAATAATAATATGAATCCCCCCACTCTCTCTCTTTACACACACACACACAATTTAAGAAGAAAAAATATTCAAAACTAATATATAGGAAAAAACAATGAAGATAAAAAGTTGTACAATTAGAAATATATTGATGCAATAAAAAATCGTTCTATAAGTTGTTTACTTTTAGATATGTTTGTATTACACAAATGTATTTTTGAAACAATATTTTCTATCTTACATATTTTAATAGAACATATTATTTTTTATCATACATATTTGTAATTTGAATATTTTTTCAATCCAAATTATTTAACAAATGTGATAGATTTTTTTTTGCACATTCAATTATGCTATAGAATTATCTAATGCATATAATATACAATCAAATGCCATGCTAGAATTAAAAACACAAATGTAAATATAAATGCTCTAATGTAGGAGGATGTTTGCACTCCCTTTTGTTTTACTAGCAAGAAATGTTTTTAATCTTTACTTGTTTGGCACCCAAAAATACATTCTCATGGCTTGCTTACCTCCTCTCTCTCTCTCTCTCTCTCTCTCTCTCTCTCTCTCTCTCTCTCTCTCTCTCTCTCTCTCTCTCTCTCTCTCTCTCTCTCTCTCTCTCTCTCTCTCTCTCTCTCTCTCTCTCTCTCATTCATTTGTTTTTTTTTCTTGTCATCATAGATAGTTATTACTCTACTTGCTCCACATTGAAGGGGCTAAGACTAGTGAGCCTACCTCATCAATTAATATTATGTTGAAATTCTTAATTCTTGCAAAAAACCATTTATATTATCACATAACATGTCACCTTCAACAAACATGCATACACACAGGGTAAAGGCAATATCACAAAGTAATATAACTCTTACCAAGTTCTAGATAGGACTAATAATGTCACATTAGGCACAACACTAGTTTAGAGCTCTCTCCTGTTGGGGGTGGCATGGGCTCAAAATTATTATCATTTTGATCCACCCAAAAAACTTTAGATCTACAGCTTGGTGTCATAGTTAAATGCCATTTTTTTCTTGTCATAATTTTTAATTTTGTGATAGAATTCAAAAATAGAACTTGGGCAACAAAATTTCAATATTCTTGATGATGGGACTACATCATTGAAGCTCATGACCATCTTTTGCATCATAATCTTGATTTGATATGTTTTCTTCAATGAAGCATCTTTTTGAAGGTGTTACTTAACTAGCTCATTTACCCTACATATCCACACAAATAATAATAAGCATACTTGTGTTTCTATCAAGTGAGAATATTGTGAGATCAACCAAAGTTTAAATAAAAAATAAATCTATTGAATATTTTTTGTTAAATTATTTTGTGTTTTTATTTTTATGATTAGGCACATTTGTGTAACACGTATGGTTAATTGAAAGGATTTCATTTCAATAAGGAATTCAAGTTTTTAACATATCTTAATTCTTCCAAATTTCATCACATAAATCATATCTAATAATTACTAAACTAGCTTGGCATTGATTGAAAAAATATGCCCACCATTTAGTATATTAGGTGTGATATAAACCTTCATTGCTTACATGTACATACGTATGTATGTATGTATGTATGTATGTATGTATGTATGTATGTATGTATGTATGTATGTATGTATGTATGTATGTATGTATGTATGTATGTATGTATGTATGTATGTATGTATGTATTGTTGGCGGTTAAAGGCCGCTTGTGCCTAGCCACTTACATTTACTTTGTATATAGTGCCCACACACGTATACATTGTAGGTGTGTTGGGACCCAAAATGGGCCTGATACTGACTCTCTACGCACTAGCCGAGCCTCTCTACACTCAAAGAACACACCCTCTCAGCCTCGCGGCCAAGAGCATCTAAGGGACACACTGCCCTAACTTCTATCGTAAATTTCACATTTGATTTGGATTGTGATCCAACGGTTAAGCATTCCCCACACTCCTGAGAGAGGAAGTCCCTACACATATTAGTGTAAAACACCACATAACCACAGATAGAGGAGGCACCCCTCAGTTGAATGCCACGGCCCAACTATGACTCTCCTACACCTCGGGGATTGGCCCCTCGATGCGTCGCTAACACAAATAACACATATGTCACAAACTCCACTCTTGTTTTCAAACGTTCCAAGAGTTATATATATTTTCCTCACTAAATAATCCCGAAGGAAGCCTATCGTCTAAACCTACATCTTAGGATATTTCATGTACTCAACATAGGTCATATGTATGAATACAATTGCAATGCATCCAGTAATGATACCATGAGTTGGGTGTAATGAAATTGTGTATGAACCATAGTGCTCAATCATTTTATCATTTAGAAATCAATATTGTGAGGTGCAAATACATTTCTTTCAATGATTTTAATCTATACGTAATGCTTCATTGTTGAGGGTTAGCACTGAGCATTCTCGTGCTACTTGACCCTTTTAAACTTAAACCATAAATGTCCTACATGCCATGCATAAGCAAAAGATCAGAATTTAGAATCTTATAAGCGATTAGTCACCCTCAAAACCCCTCATTCTCCCTACTGCTTAGGTTATGCATGCATTAATAGGTGTATGAAGCATTTTTAATGTGTTTTTCTTTATAAAAGTGATAAAGACTCCACTCATCCCTCATGCTCTAGCCATGTAACACATCCAAACACATAAATCTTATCTTTTCTTTTTTTTCGAATGCAATTTTTTTAATTTTCTATTTATTTATGCATAAAATATGATATTTTTTTATATTTTGGTTTGGACTGATCATATGTACTGAGAATTAATTTTATATAATTTTTTATTTCATGTAGAACCCCATAAACACCATAAAACCCCAAAATTGACCATCTTTCTTTAAATCGCATAGTTGTGGGTTTATGTATAAATTATTATGTGACTGAATTTTCCTAATTTCTTTAGTGTTTCTAATAGATTACAACATTAACAACCAAAGACAACCATTTCCAAACGATTTCAACCAAAATCTATTATAAAACAAGTAGAATTGATTGCTTACGCATAAAAATACACTTTTTGAGACTCGTATCTCAAGGTTGGGAGGCCATGACGCTCTTCCATAGCCCAATCTATGATCCTTTGCCCTCCAGCATCATCACTCCATCAGCATCTTTGATCAAACCCCATCACCTTCCCTCATAGAATCAAGCATATGAATGAGTAGCAAGAGGAGAGAGGAGAGAGAAAGACTAAGAAATCAGAATTTCATTTCCTTGATCATATGTCACATGCTTATAGTCAAAATCTTGCTCTTGGCATGTAGATTAGGCTTCCATCTCTCTCTCTCTCTCTCTCTCTCTCTCTCTCTCTCTCTCTCTCTCTCTCTCTCTCTCTCTCTCTCTCTCTCTCTCTCTCTTTCTATCGGGGTGTATTGAAGAGTTACAAATCCATCCAAAAATGGGGTGCAAAACAAAAAAGTCACCCTCCTCTTGTCGGGTGAGAATTTGCATGTTTTTTTAAATTTACATTTCATTTCATGTCGTTTATTAAATGTCCACTTTGAAAAACCCACTTTTGTACTACTCTGCAAGGGTTTTCGATCTGCTTGGAGGGGCAAACAGACTCGAAATTGTGATTCGACTAGATGGCTTGCTCCTGACGCTAGAATCTATAAACCTTGACCCATCACACACTTTTTGGCTCATGAATCACATAGCTACTTTAGAGCACTAAACCTTGTATAGATTAAATGGGGGGTCAAATGACCTCTGTTCGACCAAAAGAGACTTGCATTGGATTCGTGGTGTCAAAATCCACTTAGAAAAACTCTAGCTTAATCATCTTCCACCGGTCAATTTTGCATGAAAGTTTGGTCCTTGATGCCTCTTGGCTACTTTTCTGCTCCAAGAATGGGCTCAAATGCTTCAAAAATGGGTCCCAAAATCCAACTCTCATTAGTGAAAGGGAGCGACAGATCGAAGGTTGGACTCAAGAGTTATGGCGGGAGAGCAAGAGCAAGAAAGGGGGAGACTAGAAATGGGAACTCCAATAGTCACAATGTGTAATCGGGCCTTCCTTTATTCAAACTGTCACTAAAAGAATAAAGAATAAAGTGACGGTGACGGGCGCCCGTCACCTGCAGTGTGTAGTGGCGGTGACTGTCAGTGTAGTAATACACGGGCGGCTAGGCAGAGGCGCCTTTACCCCCAACAACCTCCCACTTAAAGGTGAATCTGCCCCAGTGAGGAGTGAAAAGAAAAAGAAAAAAGACAATACAACATGTACACATGTACAACAGGATGAGGAAAGACGTCATCTCATCCCATGCCCCCATCAACCTCCTGAGGAAGGCAAAGCGCTCTATAGAGAGGCTTTTCTGAGTAGATATGTAGGATTCTGGTTAGTCGAGATCTTGACAAGATCAACAGACTTGTCCTCAACGACCCCATGTATGAAGTGATACCTCACCTCAATGTGTTTCGTCTTCGCATGGAAGACCGGATTCTTGGCTGACTGAATAGCACTCATAGAATCCGAATGCAGTGTAGGGATAGCATCAATACCAAGGTCAGCAACTAAACGACCCAACCAAATGGGCTCCTTGCAAGCCTCAGTGGCTGCAACATACTCGACCTCTGTAGTAGAAACGGTCGTGCATTTCTACACCCCGGACATCCAAGAAACAGCACCTCCAGCAAATGTGAATACATACCCAGAAGTGGACTTCCTACTATCTGCATGTCCTGCATAATCAGAGTCAGTGTACCCCACGACTCTTGTATCCTAGCTGCCATAGCATATGCACATATCTGCATTGCCCTTCAGGTACCTCATGATACCCTTCACGGCATCCCAATGCTTCTTGCCAGGTGTAGCCATATAGCGTGCCACAACGCCAACTGCAAAGGATATATCTGGACGAGTGGCTATCATGGCATACATAAGTCTGCCCACTGTGGATGCATAGGGAATCTTGGCCATCTCGGCCTTCTGCTCTTCTGTCTGTGAACAATCAACTTGTGATACCTTCACATAAGAAGGCAATGGATAGCCAATAGGCTTTACGTCCTGCATGCGGAAGCGCTCAAGGACTTTATGAATGTACTCCCTCTGTGACAAGTAGAGGAATCCTTGATGCCTGTCGCGTGTAATGCGCATACCAAGTATGTGAGCGGCCTGTCCTAGATCTTTCATCTCAAAGCTCTTCTTGAGCTGAGCCTTAAGAGCATCTAGCTCATCATGAGCTTTCCCTGCTATCAACATATCATCCACATAGAGTACCAAAATCAATAAAGAACCATCACAAGCTTTCTTCGTGTAAAGACACCGATCCATAGGACTTTGGTTGTAGCACTGTGATTGCATAAAGGCATCAAACTTATGATACCACTCCCTAGGTGCGTGTTTCAAGCCATAAAGACTTTTCTTCAATTTGCACACTAGGTGCTCCCTACCAGGTTTTGCAAAGCCCTTAGGTTGCTCCATATAAATCTCATCATGCAAGTCCCCATGTAAGAAAGCCGTCTTGACATCCATCTGGTATAAATCCAAGTCAAGCTGAGCAACCAAAGCCAAGACTAAGCGCAGGGTGGTCATCTTAACCACATGAGAAAAGATCTCATCAAAGTCCACACCATGCTCCTGCATAAAACCCTTTGCTACCAATCTAGCCTTCTATGCCGGCTTGGGGTGTCCAGGGGTACTTTTAGCTTGTACACCCACTTGCATGGCAAAGCCTTCTTGCCCTTAGGCAAGGAAACCAAATCCCAAGTGTCATGCTTATGCAAGGAGTCTATCTTAGATTGCATAGCCCTCTCCTAGAAGTGACTGTCACCCCTGTGCATAGCCTCATCATAAGTGAAAGGCTCTCCTACATCTTTAACCAAGACATAATGTATCGAGGGTTGAAATCTATCAGGTGGACGTCTGTCTCTATTAGACCATCTCACGGCAGTCTCTGCTGCCTGCCTAGCTGCCTGTCCAATGCCTTGACCATGAGCATCTATTGCAGTTGTAGGCTGTCCAACTGGCTGTGCAGGAGCTCTCGGCTCCTCCTGAAATATGACCCTGCGGATCTCAACAACTCACTCAGGCTACCTATGCATCTTGTCTTCATGGAAGACTACATCATGACTGTCGATGACTTTCCGTGCCTGGGGATCCCAAAGAAGATAACCCATCTCGCGTGCATCCCCATAACCAAGGAAAATGCATTTGACACTCTTGGGATCCAGCTTACTTCTCTTGTCCCTGGGCACATGGCAAAATGCCTCACATCCAAAGACACGGAGATGCGCATAAGAGGGGTTTTTCCAGTCCATATCTCCTCTGCAACCTAGAAATCCAAACCTGTGTTTATGACATGCATAGTTGTACTAATTGCCTCAGTCCAAAAGCTCTGTGGTAGGCCTGCATGGCTAAGCATATTGCGTACATGCTCCTGGATGGTTCTATTCATCCGCTCAGCCAAACCATTCTGGGGGGTGTAGGGGGCGGTCAACTGACGCTTAATACCCCTCTCATCACATAACTACTCAAAATCACGTGAGACATACTCACCCCCATTATCTGTCCTTAGGCATTTTACCCTATACCCAGACTGGTTCTCAACCAATGCAAACCATCTTTGAAACACAGCCAAGACATCGAATTTCAGCTTAATGGGATAAGCCCAAACTTTTCATGAAAAATCATCTATGAAGATAACAAAATACTTTGCACCACCCATAGACTGATAAGGCATGGGCCCACAGACATCTGAATGTACCAATGCCAAGGGCTCACTCATGCGTGGCCTACCAGACTTCTTATGCGTAGACCTAGTCTACCTGCCATAAAGACAATGCTCACATGAATCAAAACATGCATAATCAAAGGGCAGTAAGTACTGCAAACCTGAAAGCATTTTCATTCCCTTCAAAGACATATGGCCCAAATGGACATGCCAAAGAGATACATGTGCGATAGAACCAAGCAACAAAACATGATCAAGGGAAGAAGCTGATACAATCAAGGGGTAGAGACTACCAGCCTTGGCACCTCTCGCAATCACAAGTCTGCCACGAGTGATCTTCCATGCAGAGTCTCCAAAACATACATGATATCCTGCGTCATCAAGCTGTCCAGCTGACATGAGACTGCATGTCAAAGCAGGTATATGCCATTGGCCCATTTCTTTTCTGAGACAAGAAATCTAATTAATGTCCAATGAGCCCCTCTGCAACTTCTATTTCAAGTTAGATAATAGAAAAGGCAAAATTCGTATATTGAGCAATCCATGACATGTAAAGAATGTGTTTCTCCACATATCCTTGAGATAGTGGAATCCTTGTAATTTTTTTTATAAAGAACGAATATAAACTTTTTTTAACTTCTGAGTACTTTCAATTTAGATAATCTTAGTTTACTATGATGCAAGCATGTGATGATACATACTCTCAGGAATTGACATAGAGCTTGCATTTGCTCTCAGATCATTGGTTGAGCTTGAGCTTGCTTTGCATAACATTTGGATCTCCATCTTTGATGTACTTATGGCATGTACTTTGCTTATGCTAGACCGGACTTGACATATTTTTGCATAAAGTAGTAAAAACATAGGGCACTTTTAGGGTTTGCGCCCATTTTAGGGTTAGGGTTAGGGTTTGTCCTTTTCCTATTTATAGGCAGCCCCCATTCAAAGATGAAGTTTGTGAAGTGCTTGTATCAAAGGGAGTTAAATTGCACCTAATTGCTATGTGATGAATCCATGCATAGCATAAGCAACATATGGGACACTATAGTATTGAGCATCGATGAGTCTTTGATTAATCTTTACTGAGGATAATATTGTTTAAAGTTTGCAAATGCATATACACGGTACATACATGGGAGAGATTATGTAAACTTTACATCGATGACATGCGACTCCTTGCCTTAGGAGAAAGGAAGATAAAGCTAAGAAAAAAATGTTGCATAGTAGGAAAATGCTAAAAGATAATTGTCACTTAGAGAAGAGGCATAAATACTCTTGCTAGATTGATTAATTTGCATTGAAGTGATAGGACTTACGTCATGTATAGTATTGGAACCTTTAGCATATACCTCAGGCTAAAGGAGGGAATATTAAGTAAATTCTACTCTTTGGCCCAAGGGAGAGAGTGAATATGCGATGGAATTATTGTCGCGTCTATTATTGTATTGTTTGGGAAAAATACAATTAGTTTTGTTGGTTGATTGAACAACACCCTAAATGTTTTTCTTTCAATTAAGGGATTGTTGCATTGTGATTTGGATAAATATTCCAAGGCTTGTGTTGATGGAAAATGCATGGTAGGGGTCTGTAATGACAAGTTGCCATGGGAATAAATGAATGTTTTTCTAGAATATGATATTAGGGCTGATTGCTTTGATTGTGCTTGAATTTTAATTGGATTAATTAAGGAAGGATATTTTGCACGCATGGATCATCTCCAAGATCACAACGCGGATTATCCCGAGAGGGCACTGCTTGATTCACAGGCCAATGGTCGAGTGGTGAAAAGGTCAACCACGGAAATGGCATCTCACTCCTAGACCGCTTGTGGGTCAGGTGGAGCTCTAGATACCCCTTGCCTGTCTAGAATGGAGTTGGAGATCCCCGTAAGCCCAACGTCTGGGACGTTGGAAGATCCTATTCTAGATAAAGGATGGAAATTTTGGTGCCATGAGATTTGGACCGGGTACTTCTGTTGGACAGAAGGGATACATAATTCTCCTGTATGGGTAGGAGACAAAGATTAACTTAAAGATAAGTTAAGGAACTTGTTTGATAAAAGGACTACTTGTTTTGTTTTTGTATATGTGCTGTAAATTATGTGAACGAACTCTGTGCCCTAAAAGGCTTAATTAATGAAGCTGATTTTAAATGTCGCACATAAATATGGTAGGACCTAATTAGACAACTAAAGCTATCGAGAAAAGTGTGGTGGACGTGACTTGGGTTCGTCCTACGGAAGGGTGGTCCTGGTTAGCTGGGAACTTTTCTCAAAAGATGTAATAACGAAACTGTGAAAACCTAGAGTCAGTAGAGTTAAAATCCCGATTTATGCTGTTTTAGGGGAGCGGAATTGGACTATGCCTTATGGGCAGAGAGATTGAGCTTCACATCCCTCTCATTTCCCATTCTCCATGAACCAAGTGCAGCATAAATCCGCTTTGACTCTGTTGTTCCTACGCAAAGTGGTTCATATGGAGCTCGACGCTAGCTACTTCCTAAAGACTTGGCTGATACGAAAGAAACCCTGACTTTAGGTCGGTCCTAAGTGGGAACGACCGGATACTTCCGCTTCGGGGCAGACTCTGGAAGACCTAGATTGCAAACCCTATGACATTCCTTGCGAGTGCGCTTTCTAGACTCCCCTCCTAATGGACTGCTCTAAGACGTGTCCCACAAGTGGACAAGCAGACACGTTACAGTTGGTATTATCAGAGCAAAACTTCATGATGATACATGATTGATTAATGTTTGGTTCATAGGCATATCCCAAAACAGAAATAACCTAAGGGGTATGGATTGATTGTCAGGCACCTTCTGCACCCTCTTTCATGCTTTGACCAAAGGTAACTCTTCTCTCTTTCTCTCTCTCTCTCTCTCTCTCTCTCTCTCTCTCTCTCTCTCTCTCTCTCTCTCTCTCTCTCTCTCTCTCTCTCTCTCTCTCTCTCAAGCTCTCTCTCACAATCTCTTGGAGGGGTATACGCTCTCTCTCCCTCCCTCTTGCAGCCTTTTGGGGTCTCCTTATGCTCCCTTGTGCCTCCCCATGCCTCATATTTATAACGAATTAGATAGGAGGGGATAAGTTTGAGAACAAGAGTGGAGGGGCTCTTAGAAGACTCAGTGATCTGATGCTGAGATCCTAAATCTGATGGTTGCATTGGCTCCAAAAGGGGGGTAAAACCCCAAGACACTTATTTAGAAAGCTGTTATTTCACTCCTTTTTTTTTCTGTTCAAAGTGCTGTCTACTGCCTGTAGACTACGATCGCGGTGCACGTGATTTTGCTAGTCACTTTTTTTATTTCTCTTTTTATAAAATCTCCAAAACTAACTAAAACATCACTTTTCTTTTCTTTTAAATGACTTTTAGTTCTATCTTTTTAGGATAATATCTAAAATATAATAGTTTTTTTTCCTCCAAGAATCAAATATTTTTGGACCATTCAAACTATACACCTTAATACTAGTGATTAATATGGCTCATAAGTCCCGTTCACATTGTACTTTTCGTGAAGGGTGGCTACGGTCCTTATTAACCTGAGAAAAATGTCAGATTTATGACTCTAGATTTTTTTGAATATATTTTTAATTGAATGAAAATTATTAGCTATTAATGCTAGTTAGTTTTTACCTTAGTTAGTCTTTAGTTAGTAATCTTACTAACTTATTAATTGACTAACTAACTTTCAAACTAACCAAGTAACTTTTATTGCATGGAAATATTACACTCCATTACTTCTAGAGATCTCTTATGTAGAGTTGGCTTATGTACATGCTACTCATTTTCTTGAGATTGCATTTATGTCTCTAACATCTTTTGGTCTTTGATAGCATTTGGTACCTTGGTGGTTTATGCTCTATCTTGTATTGCTAGTTGCATTGTATATCTTGATTGATATTTAAATATTTTTGGTAGTGGGAGGTTTACATTTTGGTCTTTTTTCTATAATTATACACTTATTTACTATAGTTTTATAGAGAGCCATGCTAAAATTTAGTTTTGAGTAGTATCTTTGAGAGCAAACACTTGTATTGCACATTTTATTGCTTCTTGCTTGTGGATATTAGTATATTGGTTCAGTCTTTCTCTTATTATATGCTTTTTGACTCAGTTTTGAGGTTGATTTACTACTATTACAATAGCTTGTATTCTCTTTGGTTAGGAGACATAATGGCAGGTGTTTTAAATGCATCGAAGGACAATGCTATATTTAACATTGAGAAGTTTGATGGCAATAACTTCCAATATTAGAAGAATCAGATTTGGCACATATTGGTACAAAAGAAGCTAGTGAGGCCAATGAAAACCAAGGGAATAAAGCAAAGATATTGAAATATAGATGATTGGGAAGAATAGGATTAGCTATGCAAGTCTACCATTATCTTTCCTTTATTGAAGCATGTTTACTTCAATATTATTGCAATTGAATGTGGTGCTTATGATTTATGAAAAAATATATGTGATCTTTATGACAAGCAAAGTCTTGCTTCACAATTGTATTGATTAAAGAAGCTTGTATACATTTGTATTAAGGAGGGCACTCCCATGTCAAATTACTTGGATGATTTCCACTCCATTTTTAGCCAATTTATCTCATAGAGCATTTAGTTTGAGGATAACATAAGGTCTTTATTCTTGTTTGTCACACTACTTGAGTCTTAGGATATAGTCCGTACTATTATGAGTGCTAGTTTTTATGAAGATGGCTTTAAATACTCCGATGTAGAGAATGCCTTGATTCAAAATAATAGGAAGAACATTGATGCAATCCATAATCCTCATGCACTTATAGTTAGAGGTGGACATGATGGTGGAAATGACCATCATGGTAGAGACTCACATCCAATAAGGGCAAGTCTAATGTAGCACTAAGTCCCATGGTCCTAAGTCCTCTCTTAATGTCATTACTGTGAGAGCAATACCGTCACATAAGGCCATAATGCAATGATAGTAGGTTTGAAAAAGTCAAAGGGAAAGCACATGATAATTGTTAGGACCTAAAATGGTCCCAACAGTAGCTCTAACGCTCTAGTTGAGCCTCTATGCTCAACCAAAACACCCCATGACTTTGCATCCAGGTGCGTCCGGAGGCTACACATTGGTCTAACCAAATAAGCATGGCTCATAGTACAACAAATCACCCTTCCCAAAATCCTCATAGGGAGTCCCTACACATATTGATGTTATAGACCACGTAAAACAAACGTAGGGAGCACCCCTTCGACTAATTGTCAACAACTCCTCTATGGCTCTCCCACACCTTAAGGATTGGCCCCGTCATGCACCATGAATACATAAAGCATACGATACAAAATCCTCTCTTTTAATTAATTGTTCTAGGAGATAAAATATAATCCTCACTGCACATTCCCCAAAGGAAATGAATAACTAACTCTACACTTAGCATACCTCTCTCTCAATATGGGTCAATGTTTATGAAGACAATTGCATTGCATCCAGGATGATACCCTGTGTTGAATGCAATGCAATTGTGAATGATTCATAGTTCTCAGCCATTTTTATTCATTTAAAATATCATTGTGTGTGTGTAAAACCATTTCTTTTCATGCTTTCATTCGAAGCATAATTGTTGTGTTGGCACACAGGATCAACATTGAGCATGGTCGTGCTACCAAACTCTTTAATTCTCAAACCACATGTATCCTATATGCAAAATGCATAAGAAAAAAATAGATTTAGCATGTAATCAACACTTATTACCCCCTCATCTCCCTACCGTTTAAAGTTATACATTTGATAACAGGTTTAGATAGAGTTTTGAAGTATTTTTTTCTTCACAAAACATGCTAAATACTCACTTTAACATAAAGATAGGGCTAAACTAAGGCTACATCTCATGCTTTAGCCATACCATATATCCATGGCCACATGTATTATTTTTTTCTATTTTTAAAGTGTGAAAAATATATATTTAATTTTTCTCTATTTATTTATAAATAAATACTAATATTTCTTAATTTTTTGATGTGACTTGATTAGGCTTGTTGAGAATTGTTTTCATCCCTCATTTCATTCCATGCAAACACTATTGACACATCAAAAACTCCAAAATCCATGATTTACCTTAAAACCATAATTTTATGAGTTTTGTGTGTTTATGGAAAAATTAATATACAACTAATTCTTATTGATTTTCTTAATATTTCTCATAAAGTAGATTATTGACAATCAAGAACAACCATTTCCAACCATTTCCAACCATTTGTAACCAATATTTATCATATAACAATGAAAACTATCACTTAATCATGAAACTACACCTTATTTCACACATATCTTGCATTTAGAATGGCAGTGATGCTTGTTAACAGTCGCTAATGCTCCTACAAACATTGATCTACACTCCATTGTGTCTCAGCATCATCCCCTAATCGAAATCTCTCAAAATAGTCCACCCCCTTCTCTCATAGATCATCAAACTATGGAAACTATGGAAACATGCATCAAGAGGAGAGAGATGAAGGAGAGAGAAAGACTAGCATCTAAGATTTCCAATGGAGTAGCCATTTCTTGCAAAACAATTGGCTATTGGAAGCAAAAAATTTGAATAATATATTGCCATGATCAAATCGGGTGCTTCTTTGTAGCCCCCTAACACCCTCTCTCTACAAAATGTCGACAAGAAGGTGTCGTTTCTTGATCGCCACATGGAGAAACATGCCCTCCCCCCTCCATGTCAAATTTTTGGAGCCTTTGAGTCCCCCAAAGGCCCAATAGGCCGCATCTTTTAAAATCTTGGTCATCATTTGACACTTTAGATGTCCCACCTCCTGCTTCTCCTCATTTGGCATCTGATTTGCAATTCAAAAAATCATGCGTGTCATTCGGCTTGAGGTCTTGAATGGTCAAGAAGTTGTCTTAGCTCGATCTAACAATAAAAAAAATTATGAAAAATTTGCAACCATTTCTATGGTTAAAATTTTCATTCACGTCTTTCATAGTCACTTAAAATCATCGAATCATTCTTTTACTTCCATTGGGCTTTGCATTCCACGTAAAATTTGCATCATCCCCACCTTTCTAACATGTCCTGGGCATTTAAATTCTATTCTCATTGGTGACCATGGGAAAGGGTGACTCAGCATGTGAAATCCATAAATTGATCTTCACAAACAAAAACCATAAAAGGCATCAAGCTATCACAAAACAAAATACACAAAAAAGCACAAGAATAGCTCTCACCCTACCCCCTAACAAGATAAGGCATGAAAACCACAAGTGATAGACCCATCATAATCTGACACAAATCCAAAGTGAGTCCCTAACCAACTGCTCCAACATAGACTGGCTAGAAAGAACCATCAAAGAAGTCATCCTAGGTGTGGTGGCATGAACTACCTAGCTAACTTAGGACAACTAGACCAGTAACTCCTACTAGGCAAGGGCTCCTATAGCTTGGTTAGCATATGTTTTCATTTTATGATTTTCATTAAGTTTCCATACTTCGGTGCATAAAAAGTTGAGAATCAGCAATCACACTCAAACAGCCTCTTTGTATGGAGTCTCAGGGTCAAGGACATGCAGGCTAACTTATCCCATATGCACAATGGTGCCTACTGCAGTTTCCTACTTTCCTATAAAGCATTGTACTTGCTTCCTTTCTTAATGGAATGATAGTACTCTTTTCATTTCAGTAAAGTGTCAATGTCATTGTCCACATACACAAGATTGTGTTTATGAGTCCAAGTCTCAATCTTGGAACCTAATTCACTTGTGTAACAAACAGTGTCCATTCCATCATGAGTCTACACTTCTCCTTCCATCCTCCATAGCTTCCGGTTATGCCATGCTCTAGATCCCGCATTTTTCACATGGTATCAGAGCACAGCTGAGCATGGCTTAGCATGTCTCAGGTCTCCTCTCTACTCTTTCAGCTCCTCTTCATCTCTGGACAGCTCAAGATTGGTGTATGACTCTATTTCCAACTTCATCCTCACTCTTGTCTGCCATAGCCAGACAGTACCCAGCTCACTTGGAGCTTCTTGATCTACTTCTACAGCCCATATTTCCCCACGCTTCCTTCTGGAGAAACTTTCCTATGGTCCTAGCGCAGCTCCTTGTCACATCAAAGCCCGACATTGGTAAATCCTAGCTCTAGCATTGCACAAATTGAAAGTCGCTGTCCATTCTACGCCATATTCTGGTCGTACAGTTCGCGCTGCCTCTGCGTGCTGTGATCTGGTCCGTGTCCATGGGGCAATTGAAGCTCATTACCCAAGCTTCCTTCCCATCAAGTCTTGTGCAAAATGGTTACGTCCACGAACTACACGAGCTGAAAAACCAGGCTGCACCCTGCAAACCCTAAAGGGAAGCCATAGCCCTTGAACCAAAGCTCATAAGCCTATTCAATTTCTCATTCCTTTGGGCTCAACCAATAATTTGCAACTCTGATCTACTCAGTGCCTCATTCAAATCAGCAAGGGAAGTGAGAAATCATAGCTCAAAAATCAACATCAAGTGCTCGAATTACATAGTATCTCTTGATACTAGTCTAGTGATTCTTGGCACTCGTGTTTTTTTAACACGTTCAAGATCATCTAGATTGCTGGTTATTCTCAGTCATTAGAAGCTGATTCCTGGTCATACTAATGCCAAACATGAAGTCTTTAAGTGGATGCTTCTCATGAAGAGTAGCATTACTCTTGCTACTCATTTCAATTACATAGAAGATATTTTTACTCTCTGAAGTTCATTTAAGTACTGTCACTCAGATCTGAAGGCATCAGCATCAAATCAAGAAGGGGAAGATAACTTGGAGTAAAAGACTTTTGCAGATTTGGTATTCATTGACACTCAGTTAGTGCTTTTTAGCACTTGTGTCTCTCAATCAATTCTTTTGTTGCTCAAATCTAATAAATTCTGAAGTTGATTTGCTACTGTTCCCGTAAATCTAACATGGGCAAAGACTCTCCAAATGCTCGATTCAAAGGAGTCGGATTCCACACTTGGCAAACCCGCATCAAGCTCATCCTGATGAAGAAGGGTCTCTGGGCCATCACAAATGGCAAAGAGAAGAGACCTCGGGACGCGGACCTTGCAACTACTTGGCAAAAGAATGATGACAGAGCCCAGGCCATTATCAAATTGGAGCTAGACGACAGTTATATCCATCACGTGGATAACTGTGAGACCTCATAGGATACATGGAAAAGACTTGACACCCTGTTCGGTGCACAATCTAAATCATCAAAGTATGGTCTCCTAATTGAATTCTTCAGGCTTGAAATGAAGTCCAGCACATCACTTGCCACACATCTTAATTACATGGAAGGACTCCTAACCCAACTTGCAGGAATCAACATTAAAATGGATGAAGATGTTTGCATCGGTGTTCTACTTAAGAGCTTGCCTCCTGAATATAATAATGTATCAACAACTTTAATCAACATGCCAAATCCTGAACTTGTTGATATCCAGGCATCACTGTTAGAAGAAGAAAAGAAGCTAAAAACTAAAGAAGAACCAAGTACCTCTAGAGATGAGCATGCATTATATGTTGGCAACAGGTACAAAGGCAAGAAGGATCAGCTCTTTTGTGACTTCTGCAAAAGGACCGGACACACCGAGAAGTTCTGCCATGCAAGAAAGAGATCCCAAAAGGCCTATCTAGTCGCAGTCAAAGAAGAAGAAGAAAATGAAGCAAAGGAAGAAGAAGATGAAGACCACCAGGATCGGAAGGACAAGACTCATCAGTCCTTGTACTCTCATAATTCTGATAGACTGTTTTAATAGCCTTGTATTTTTCATTGCCCTAATGCTTCCTGCCATAAGCTATGTAAACTCCTTATGTAACTTGGCATTACAGTCCCTGTACACTTTGTGAGGCCCCTGTTACAGCCTCTGGATGTCCACCATGTTTATGGTACCCACACTTAGCTTTTTCTGCGACAGCCTCTGGTGTTTTGCCATGTCTGTGGTATGCCCACACTTTGCAGGTGGTTCTCATTACAGCCTCTACACACTTTGTGCCTTTCCTAGTTGTGATTGAGGAGGGGTGTTGAGAATCAGCAATCACACTCAAACAGCCTCTTTGTATGGAGTCTCAGGGTCAAGGACATGCAGGCTAACTTATCCCATATGCACAATGGTGCCTACTGCAGTTTCCTACTTTCCTATAAAGCATTGTACTTGCTTCCTTTCTTAATGGAATGATAGTACTCTTTTCATTTCAGTAAAGTGTCAATGTCATTGTCCACATACACAAGATTGTGTTTATGAGTCCAAGTCTCAATCTTGGAACCTAATTCACTTGTGTAACAAACAGTGTCCATTCCATCATGAGTCTATACTTCTCCTTCCATCCTCCATAGCTTCCGGTTATGCCATGCTCTAGATCCCGCATTTTTCACAAAAAGGAGGGAGCTGAGCATAGTGACCCAAGGAAAACATGGCATTGGCCTTAGGTCGTCCTGACTTGGTACCCAAGGGCCTACCTAGCCCTAGCAAGACTTAAATCTTTTCTTGCGCTCACTTTTATTTTCACTCCAACCTTCCTTAATATTTTTTTCAACTAGATGCCATCCCCTAGGATGACAAGGCCTCGGTCTGCCGCTGCCCTGGTCTCTAACTCGTCTCCAAGAACCTACCAAGCCCTTGCAAGGTGATGACCAATTGCTCTTAAGATTTTTTTTTCTTTTTCTTTTCTATTTGAGGGGTTAGAATCCCTTTTTACACAGCTCTATATTTTTATATTTCAAATATATTCAAAATTTTCTATTCTTTTTATTTTGACAAGCTTCTCTAACTGCCTCACTACTAATAAAAGCTCCTAGAAACAATTGCCTAGTAGGCTAGCAGAACAGGGTAACTAGGACTACCTTCTAAAACAATTCTTAGAATGCTTGACAACTACTCAGACCGCTCTCAGATACACCTAACCTAACCCTAGGACTTCATGCCTTGATTTTTCGGTCCCCAATAAAAGAAAAACCCCCCACAAGTACATAAATAAATATAGCATAGAAAGAAAGTACTTGTAAAGGAAAAATATCATGTGGACTTGGCTAGAAGAAGCTTTGATGTAACAAGAGGCTCCACTGAATCTGTATAGCACAACACTAAAATGAAACCATTAACCACACACTAGCACTAGATAGACACATGATCCTCTTGGCCTAATGAAATATAGCACTTCACTACAGAATAACTAGCCCTCTTGGCCTAGCAAAATAATTCTTGAAATGACCATTCAACATCATACTACTGAAGCAACCCCTTGGTCCCACCGACATAACTCGACTAAAGCAGAGAGCTCCTCTGGACCTACACTAAGTATATCAGGTTATTGGCTAAACCCTTGCATAAATGTTAAGGAGTGTCCAACAAATATGATGATAAACAATCCTATGCATCCATGATAGAATAGTAAGGTGTTCAACTACACTTGACTCATAATCCATACTAACCAACGGCGTCCAAAACAAGATGTGTCGGCAAGAAATCCTCAAATTAGTCTTGAATTGATATTAGGAAACAATTGTAAGAGCATTCCAAGACCATAATTGAAAAATATATCTTAACAAAAGCATAACTAGCTAGGGAATTTGCAAAGCGATTCCACCATTGGGGAATAAGTTGGCAAGTCACTTCCTTAAAAAGATGCATCATATCCAAGGCTGCACGGTGGTACATCTACAAAATAGGATCCCTCACACTATAGGTCCCATTGAATTGCTTGATCATTAGTTGTGAGTCACCTTTTACCAATAACTAGCAAATACCACCACATTGGGCTACATTTAGTCCCATGATTAAGGCCTTGTATTCTACCATGTTATTTGTAAAAGCAATGCCAAGATATGCTCCCATTTTCAAAAAAACTTATGTTGGAGATCTTTAATGACCACACCAACACTCGCACGCTTAGTGGGCCCTCTTAGAAGCTCCATCAAAATACAAGGTATAGACCTAGTCTTCATTAATAGGCCCTCCATACTGATTAGCCCACTCATACTTATGATAATAGGCACAATCCCTGCTTCCTTGTTGCTGAACTTGATAGGAATAGTGGTAAGAATCCTTTGACAATGGTGGTGACAATAGACCTTAATATCCCACATGAAAGATCTATCTTGCCAGTCAATAACACGATAACCTTTACACCACTAGATCACTTGACCTTGGTGATGACACTACTCTAAATATGGATGGTCAAGATAAGGAATAATTCTTCCCATCTGATTGTCTTGGTACCTATTGCAATTTAGAGCTACATCCTGAAGGACTTGCATAGGCACCAAGCCCAATGTCATCCCTTACACATAGCAAGGCTTCAACTTATTAAAGTTTACCTTGTTTTAAACTCTACCCCCTACAAGTCTTCTAAAATGGCTATAGAGCCATTCGTTTCTATACAAACAATTTTATATAGCCTGTCCCATTTGGGTTCTAGTGTACTAGGAAATAGCTCACGATTATCATCATAGTACAACACAATTGACCCTTCACAAATTTATATTTCTTAGCCCGAAGGTCGTGAAGTGCTTTCATTCTCTTCTTCCATACCTCTTGATATATTAGAGCCTGCAATTGAATTTCATTAAGATCCGCAAGAGAAATAAATCTTTCCCACGATGCTTCTGCCTCACCCAACGAATGATTGAGATAAAATTGCACAGTGGGCAGCTCTATTTCCAATGGTAAGACACACTCTTCCCCATATGCCATCGTGTACGAGGTGTGGCATGTAGCTCTCTTAAATGTCATGTTGTAAGCCCAAAGTACCACATATAATTTCTTATCCCAATCTTGCTTACTTTTAGACACTATCTTGGACAAGATTCCTACAAGTTATTTATTCGTACTCTTGACTTGACCATTTACTTGTGGATTATATAGGGTGGTTTTATTGCGTTTAATCGTCAAAGCTTCTGTTAAGGCTACTATAACCTTATTCAAAAAGTGTTTCTTGATCAGACACTAACTCCTTAGGTGGACCAAAATGGCAAATAATTTGCTCCACAATAAAATTGGCTATCTCCTTAGCATCATTCCAATTAAACAAATAGTTAAAAGATAGGAGGTTCGTCAATGGAAACATTCTTTCTACCAATGCATTGATAAATATCTAATAATATCCCACTGATGATGACAAAAATCTATGTACCTCTTTTAGAGTGTGTGGAGGGCTCATAGCAACTATCTCCTTTATCTTTTTAGAATCAGTCATCGTAATTCCCATTGAGCTGACCACATGGCCTAGTAACAACCCATAGGGCACTCCAAAGCTGCACTTTTTTGGATTAAGAGTAATGCAAAACTACTTGCAACGATTAAAGCATTTTCTTAAAATGATCAACTGTCTATCCCTTATGGTGGCTGTCCCCCTAGATCATCAATGAAAACTTTTAACTCCTCTCTAGGAAGATATCACCAAAAGTCTTATCAACTATTCATTGCCAAGAACTAGTTGCACTACATAACCCAAAGCCCATCACATGATATGCAAAGATATCAAAGACAGTGATCAATGCCATTTTCAGCTTATCTTCCTCTGTAATAGCCATTGGTTGTATCACACAAAGCAATCCATAAATGAATAGATTTCTCTACCTGCTAATTGATCTAACATCTGATCAATGAATGGTAATGGATAGTAATCCTTAACCATCTGCTTATTAGGCTCTCTAAAATCTATGCAAAGTTGAATTTGATTATTATTATTATTCTTCTGAATAAGGATTGGTGAACACCACTGTGTGTGTTGTATTGGAAATATCATGCTAGCTTTCCTTAATTTTCTCAATTCCTCGAATAGCCCATCCCTTAGTTTGAAAGGCATATGCCTTACTTTTTGATGCATAGGATAACTACCTTCCTTTAGGGAAACGGTATAAACAGCTAGGCTAGGAGAAATACATCTCAGCTCTCGTCATAACTCCAACAAAGATATCACAAAATTCTTGAATCAAGGACACATAGTCCTCCCTTTCTTCCAAACTAAGCATGGACCCTAATTTAATTGGCCGTGAATCATTTATTTTCCCAAGGTCCAACTCAATTATGCCCGTGCCTCTTATTCTATCCTGAGTCTCTATCGATTCATTCAAAGTTATCTGATAGATATCCTCTATGTAGTGGACCTCTCTTTGGATTTGTCACTTGATGATATCTCACTAGCAGATGGATCATCTAATGTATCTAAATTTGACAAATATAAAGGTATTCTCTCACTTTGAGGAGACTCAGAGCAGGCATCTACTACTACACATCTAGCACCTGTATCAAAGATCAAATGATTAGTGGGTATATCAACCTGATGATTTGCTTGTAAGATGGACCATGGCTTACATAGCAATGCTTCATAGCTAGGCCACCTTGTGAACTTGATAACCCTAAATTCTAAAATGCATTTCACATTAACGACAGTCATGTGGTTTGTAGTGATGCAACCTTCAGGTTGCCTTAAAATGTCATTAGCCATTCGAAGAATCATGGAGGCATACTTTTGGATTTCTAACCCTAGCCTCTCCATCATTATGAACTCATAATGTTGATAGAGAATCATGTATCAACAATAGCATGTTCCACCAATATATTGTCAATATATGCGGCTACCCTTGGACAACTCTTTTCAGCATGCTCAAACCAATCATCTCCTACCGGAGCTATGTCCAAGGGCTCCATGATATACCTAGTGTGCATAATCTTTTTAAACTCTTTACGCACTTGGGGGGATAACTTGATCAACTTCAAGAGATTCACATCTGGCTTAGCCTTGCAAAGAGAACTTGTTAAATCAAATTCATGATAGTTAGCAATAACTCTCTTCTCCCATTAGATCATTCTCTCCTTTGGCCGTTGAGCATGCTTTGGTGCCTCTTTCTTGGCTTTTTCCTTCTTCTTTGGCAATTCCTTATCCTTTTTGGGGTGATCTTTGGTATCAATGACCTTTAGAGGTCCACCTTCCATGTTAGGATTAAGGACTTGCATCCCCTTATCATCTTGCTTAGGGTTTCCCTTGATAGGTTTTACCTTGTATTTGTCACCATCTCTATCCTTTTCACCTCTTGTCATGACCGTAGATTAAAAGATTCAGTGCCATTGACACATACAGCTTCAATAAGGCTAACTCCACTACTACTAGGTAGCTCCTCTACAATAGTCTTCACTCTTTGCCGTATTTGTTTTGGTCCCTCATCTTGCTGGAGATTATTCCCTTGAGCTCAATGGTTGATTTGACTTGGCTGTTTACTTTCTTGTTGGAGAGAGATAATATTGCTTCAATAGGTACTAGCTGAGTGGTCAGAATTGTCACATACGTCATATTTAACATTAGGGAGGTTCCTTGGAAAGTAATGACTGCCACACCATTTACATCCGAATCTTGATGACCGCCACACCATTTACATCCGAATCTTGATGGACCACCCTCTCTTCCTATCAACCAAGTTCTATTCCTTATTTTGGAAATTAACATCTACATCTATTTGTCTATATTGTTCAGTGATCATGTTAGTATAGTACTTCATCATATCCTTAACTTTGCTAAAGAAATTTGAGGCACTTTACTCATAGCCATGATCATCTACTGATGGAACCTAGAACGGGCCGGCACTGGCTCATGCACTAGCCAAACCTCTATCTCACGCGCTCAACAACCCCACAGCCTCGCGGCCAGGAGCGTTGATGACACATACATTGCCTTCCTAGACATCTTGCGTTTGTATTGCGTCGTTTGTAGTCCACTCTTCTCTCACCCACTACTCCTCAGAGGGAGTCCCTTACACATTGCCTAATGGCACGAAGCACAGACATAGGGGTCCCTCCAACGGCTGAGTGCCGCCACCCCTCTGCGACTCTTCTACACCTTGGGGATTGGCTCCTTGATGCGTCGCTCAACATATAAACATTTCGTACAACATCCACTCAAGGTACCATTTAATCGCATACAAGAATGTACCATTGTCCTTACTTATCTTTCCCCTAGACCCCATGACTAGCCTATGGCTTAGGGTGTCCTGTCTCTCACTCAACGTGGGTCAAGGTCCTAATGAAAGCAATTGCTGTGCATCCAGGATTTCTGATACCTTTTAACATTTCCATGACTTATGCATATTGTGGATGCTAAGTGCTCAAACAGTTATGAAATCAATATTGTGCACATGTGGAAAACATCCTTTCAATGATTTTCAACTACCGTTCTTATGCGGCGTTGCACAAACCTAGCACCAAGGAAACCCTCGTGCTACTAGGCTCTTAATTTATAATTATTCACCGACCTATATGGCATGCAAACAAAACAACAATCTTTTCATCATTTTACTCCGCATTTAGACACACTTTAACCACTCTACCCTCCCATCGATCAAATGTTGCATTGTTGTATAGATTTATAGGGCATTTTGCCATCATTTTATGTGTAAAAAGCGGAAAAAACACACTAGAACAAGAAGGTGAGGATGAACTGAGGCAATTCATCATGCTTCAGTCCCCACAAACATTCACGAACATTGTTCTTAATTTTCATTAATTTTTCGCACCCAAAATGCATTTTTTCCCTATTTTTAGTGATTTTCCTCTATTTTCCTTGTATTTTCCCTTATTTTCTGCATTATTTAATTACTGAAAATTCAAAATAGGTTATGGGCTATGGCCCTTAGTTCCTTCTTGCAACAAAAATGAAAATTTAGTTGGTGTTCCTATTTATTCTTCCATTTTTATGCCCAAAAACATCATTTTCCCTTGATTTTCCATATTTTACGTGTTTTAGTGTATTATTTTGAGCCACAAGATGCATATTTTTTTGATTTTCTGATTATGATCAACAAGTACTCATGGAAAACAGCAACATCAACAATTTTTAGCCCACATGAACAACATTTTATCAATCAAAAGCCATGAAATCTCAAATTTCCTTTGAAAAAATTGAATTACCGCTTATTTGCGTGTTTCGGGTTTCATGTCCATGGCTGCAAATCTGAAAATCAGCAGCACTTCATACTCAACACGATCACAAATCACCATTTCCAGCCCATGGAGCAATCCGATCAATGCCGGACAAGCCTCCATCATTCTTTCTTCTTCCTTCTTCTTCCCACATGAATTCCCTCTTAGAAGAGAGAGAGGGAGGAGAGATTTCTATCTCAGCATTCAGGCCATCAATTGAGGAGCGAAGGGTAGCGATAAGATCAGCATACAGAGGGGAATGAGGGGCCAATGTCTGTTGAGTAGGTTGTTTGCAGGCTGCATGAGGCACCATCATCCATCAAGCGCATTTTTTGGCCGTTGAAGGCGCCTTCTTCCCCACGTTTTTCCTCATCTTCTCTCTCCACGATCGCTACATTTTTTGCTTCATAAAATTTGGGCCCCAACCTTCCCCAAAAGTCATGACCATTTCGCCACTCCAATGTCCACCTCTTCAAATCTTGCCCAACTTCTTGGCCATTTTTCCGTCTGGGCTCGGAATTGAGCTCTGAAAAATCCTGGGCATCCGGCTTAGCATCCCGCATTGGCCAATAGCTCGTGTCAACCAGCACGACTGTCTGAAAAATTATGAAAAATCAACAAGTGTCGCTCGGGCACCTTTAAAGCACTTTGGCGCTTAAAATCGTCCTAGATTGAGCCGCCGCCTTTGACGTTGCATATTTTTCCCTTGATATTCATAATTTTTAGCTATTTTTAAGCACTTCCCAGCACCTAAATTCTGCTCTCATTGGTGACCACGGGATAGGGCAACTCAGCCCGTCGAATCCACGAACATATCTACATATAAACAACCAAAGAAGCATCAAACTGATACAAAACAAATATATAATAAAACTCAGCACAATGCTCCCCCTACCCCTGGACAGAACCAAGGCATGACATCCACAAGGAGTAGGCCTAGCATCATCTAATAGAAGATCCGAAGTGAGTCACTAACCAACTGCTCCAACACAACCAAACTAAAAAACCTGTTAAAGAGGTTGCCCTAAATGGTAGTTTGAACTACTTACCAACTAAGGACAACACGACTAGGAGCTCCTACAAGGTGAGGACTCCTATAGCCTGATCAAGGAGTATTTTCTTTCAGTACATCTCTTCTTTTAGGGTTTTTATTTTATTGACATACTTGGGCGTGTAAAAAGGAGGGAGCTGAGCGTAGTGACCCAAGGAGAACAGGGCATCGGTCTCAAGATCTGTCTCGGCACCCAAGAACCTACCAAGCCCTCGCAAGGCGATACTTAATCCTTTTCTAATGCTCACTTTTATTTTCGCTCCAACCTTCCTTGTTTTGTCATTCATTCTTCGGCAAGAAGCCACCCCTAGGAAGACAAGGTATCGGCCCCGGGTCTAACTCGTCCCCAGGAACCTACCAGGCCTTCACAAGGCAATGATCAACTGCTTATACATTTTCATTTCATTTCTTTTCTTGGGATAGGAGTTAGAACCCCTTTTTACACACCTTCGTATTTATATTCATCTTACAGGATGTTCAAGGGTTCTGGGCATCATCATTATTAACTTCTGGCAGGCTTCTCTAACTGCCTCACTACTAACAAGAACTCCTAGAATGGCTGCCTAGCAGGCTAGTAGAACAGGGCCACTAGGACTCCCTTCTAAAACAGGTCTTTCGATTCCTGACAATGTCTTTACAGGAGGCAATGACTACTCCGACCTCCCTCAAACATACTTAGCCTAATCCTGGGACTTCATGCCTTGGTTGCCGGTCCCCAACAAAAATATATCCCCTCAACAAGTACAAATACACATATAACATGAAAGAAAGGTACTCGTAAAGGAGAGGTATCACTTGGATTGGCCACAAGAAGCTTCCATCGCAACAAAGGCTCCTCCAGGCTCCACCAAATTCCACGAACTACAAAATCTGTCCAGCACAACACTTTTTAAAAAAACCCGATTAAATGCACCCGCACTAGACAGGGGAATGGCCCTCTTGGCCTAAGAAAATCAAACTTGACTTTGCTACAAAACTGAATCGGCCCTCTTGGCCTAATGAAATCAAACAATACGAAGCATAACATCCTCCTGGAAACAACTATGATAAACATCAAAGCATACCATTCCTAGGGGAATAGGGGCTTGTAGCCCTAAACTAGGTGCATTAAATTATGACCCATCCCTCCTGCATATATCGCAAGAGGTGTTCGCATCACATGTTGTCTAATCAGTCTGTGGATCCAAGATAATAAAGGTAGATGAGTCTCGCTTACCCTCTACATCACCCAGATCAACCATCGTCTGCCAAAGAGGGCATGTTCAGAAAGCATACCCCACAAATGACCAGGTCCTGTCTCACCATCAATAGATATATTGGGACAAGGGCCACAATTAAAGAAGGGGTCTTCTTCATACACAAAATTAGCCAAAGAATCGGCAAACTGATTTCAATTCTGTGGAATCACCTGAAAAGACACTCTATCAAATTCGTCTAGCAGGGCTATGGCAGTATGATGATACATGCAAAGGATGGGGTTTCGTACCATATACGTCCCATTGAGTTGATTTAAAACCAACTGAGAGTCCCCTTTCACCAATAACTGGCGGATACCACCCTTCTTTGCAATATTCAAACCCATAATCAGGGCTTTGTATTCTGCCATATTATTGGTAAAATTCACCCCGAGATAAGCAGCTAACTTCATGACAATGCGTCGTCGGGGGTCTCGGATGACAACTCCTACACTTCCTTTTTTGCATGCACCCCTGGACGCCCCATCAAAGTACAAGGTGTACGTCCATAAAGGGTTTACATATCCCGCCATCCAGAACTCTACTCGTAATTATGGTAATCGAAATTCAGCATATTCAGCAGGTGGATTGTAGGCTCCATCCCTCCATCATCATTGAATTCAATAGGGATGCTCGTCAAAATTTGTAGGTAGTGATGGCAGAAGACCTTGATCTCCCAAATAAATGTCCCGCCTTCTTGCTCAGTCACGTTATATCCTTTGCTCCACCAAATGAGCTTTCCTTGATGATACCTTTGTTCTAAGTACGGGCGTTCTAAATAAGGGATTAGACGACCCATCAACCTCTATCACGATTTCCTTGCAGATGTTTGATCGATCTCTCCTAGACCTGCAAGGCAGTCATAGCATTAGTGCAATTAGAAATAATAAGGTTTAATCTTATTAAGATTAACCTTATTTTTAAATTCTACCCCCTCAAGGTCAGCTAACAAGACTGTAGATTTATTCTTTCCTATTCTAACGATCCTATAGGGCCCATCCCATTTGGGCTCTAGCTTGCCTGGAAATAATTCACGTCGTACGTCATAATACAGAACAAGCTGTCCTTTCTTGAAGGTGTATTTCTTGGCTTTGAGGTCGTGTAACTGCTTCATTTGGCGCTTCGCCACTTCTTGGTGCAATAAGCTCTGCAGCTTAAGCTCATCTAAATGTGCCAGTGTCGTTAAGCGCTCAAAAAGTGCATCTTCATCACTCAAAGAATGATTGATGGAAAACCGAATAGTCGGCAGCTCAATCTCTAAAGGCAAGACACATTCCTCCCCATATACTAACTTGAACGGGGTATGTCCAGTGGCTCGTTTGAAGGTCGTATTATAGGCCCACACTGCCACGTATAACTTTTTATCCCAATCCCGTTTCTTTTCCAATACAATTTTGGACAGGATGCCCACAAGCTGCTTGTTGGTGTTTTCAACTTGCCCATTAGCTTGCGGGTTATATGGGGTTGTCTTGTTATGCTTGATTTGCCACATCTCTGTCAAACCTTTGATCACCTTATTTAGGAAATGGGTTCCGCGGTCCGACACTAATTCTTTTGGTGGACCAAAACGGCATATTATCTGCTCTAAAAGGAAACTAGCAGTTTCTTTAGCATCATCTTTCCTTGTTGCACGTGCTTCTGACCACTTTGTGAAGTAGTCAGTTGCTACAATGATGTACCTCTTTTGCGCAGTCGACGATGGAGTAATAGGACCCACAAAGTCTATTCCCCACTTCTCAAATGGAAGTATCGCCATAATAGGGGTGAGTGGTCGTTTCCTATTCTCTCGACTATCATGTCGTGGACAAATATCGCATCTCTTAACATACGCAAACGCATCCTGGAAGATGGCAGGCCACCAATAACCTGCTCTTAAAGCCTTTTGTGTTGTAAGCCATCCAGCAAAATGGCCGCTGCAAGCAGAATCATGGCACTCTTCCAAAATGAATGGCACCTCGTCAGGCATCACACACCGGCGATAGATGTCATCAACCCCTTGCCGATATAATGTACCTGCGATCAAGGCAAACTTTAATGCTTGCTGCTTAATTTTCCTTCTCTCAGCTTTAGATAATTTGGATCCTGCCTCTCCCGTCGATAAATAATGCGTTATTGCAGCGTACCAGGAGGGAATAGATGCCGTATCTATTTTAAATAACAACTCCATGTCACTACCTTCAGCCACAGATTCTTTCGGCTCCCCAAAGTCCACAAGACATTCCACGATGCCTTACAACCTTGATGACTTACTCCTGATTTCATAATCAAATTCCTACAAAGTGATCAACCACTTCGCTAGACGATCAGGCGGCTGCAGCTTATTCATCAATAGTCGAAGCCCCTCCGCCTTTGTATAAAGCACGACTTTCTCATAGAGAATATAATGCCTGAATTTCTTGGTCCCAAAGACCATCTCTAGACACAACTTCTCCATGTAGGTATAATTGATTTCGGATACCCCCAGCTTCCGGCTAGCAAAAGAAATCGGGTGGTACCACTTCTCTTCCCAAATTTGGGCTAAACAACAGCTAATACTATACATGGTGGCTGCTGAAAATATATAGAACACCTCACCTCTTTTAGGTGCTTTTAAAACGGGCGCTCTTGCTAGCTCTTGTTTCACATCCTCGAATGCTACCTTACAAGGGTCACCCCATTCAAACAAACAGCTAAAGGACAATAAATTTGTAAGCGGCAACGTTCTTTCTGCCAAGGCGTTTATGAATCTACGATAATAACCAACCGAAGACAGAAAGCTATGAGCTTCTTTCGGAGTGCGTAGTGGACCCATGGCAACTATAACTTTGACCTTCTCGGGGTCTGTTGCAATTCCCACCGAACTGACCACATGACCCAGCAATAGCCCATAAGGTACTCCAAAAACACACTTCCGTGGGTTTAGGGCGATGTAGAATTGTCTACAGCGCTCAAAGCATTTTCTTAAAATGATCAACTGCCTTTCTCTCACGGTGGCAGCCCCTAAGTCATCAATAAACATCTTCAACTCTTCAGGGGATATGTCACCAAATGTCTTATCTACTGTTCATTGCCACGAACCAGGCGCGTTGCATAAACCAAAGGCCATCACATGGTATGCAAAAGTACCAAATATAGTAATAAAAGTTGTTTTCAACTTTTCCTCTTCTGCAATTGCCATCTGGTTATATCCTGCAAAGCAATCCATAAACGAATATATCTCCCTATCCGCTAATTGATCCAAAATCTGGTCAATAAATGGCAACTGGTAGTAGTCCTTAACTGTCTGCTTAATCAGCTCTCTAAAGTCTACACATAATCGGATTTGATTATTCTTCTTCTTTCTTATCACAACCGGCGAACACCATTCCGTGTGTTGCATAGGAAAAATCAAACCCGCTTACCGAAGCTTCTGTAACTCTTCAAACAAACCGTCCCTCAGTTCGAAAGGCATATGCCTTACTTTCTGTCATACACGACACCTGCCCTCGTTCAATGGAATTGTATGAACAGCAAGACTAGGAGGAATGCCTCTCAGCTCATCATAACTCCAGGCAAAGATATCACAGAATTCTTGAATCAGGGCCACATAGTCCTCCCTTTCTGCTATGCTGAGCATAGAACCTAATTTGATTAAACCAGTCCTATGGAGGAGGACGTGGTAACTCTAGAGGCAGGGGAGCCAAAGAGGTCGTGGTGGATGGCAAAGAGGCCAAATGCAAACAACAATGTTGAATGCTACTACTGTGGTAAAATGGGTCATATGGCTAAAGACTGCTATAAAAAGTAGAATGACATCATGAATGGAAAATTGCAACAAGGGAATTATGCATCTTCTAGTAGACATGGTGATGACAGAAATGAGCATTTGTTTATGGTGCAGCACATGACCAATTCTGTGACAAATGCAGAAGAAAGCAACGATGTGTGGTATGTTGACTCAGGTGCATCAAACCACATGACAGGTCATGCAAAATGGATGCAGGATGCAAGGAAAATGGAAAAACCAGGATTTGTGGAGACTGGTGAAGATACTGCACATCCTATTGTGCAGATTGGAAATATTCCTTTGTCTATGCAGGATGGGAAAAAGAAATACCTATCGGATGTATTTCATGTCCCGAATATCAGCAAGAACCTGGTTTCTGTTTGTCAAATGGTTGAGCAGGCCTTGCAGGTCAGATTTAATTCTCATGGATGCTTTGTTGAGGATATGAAAAATAAAGGTCACTTGATAGCAAAAGGAAAGAAGAAGGGCAAGATGTTTACGTTGGATGCAGACATGCCTGAATTGAGTGCAGCAATGTGTGCACATGGGGCTGGTGTAGTTGCAGATATTGATATCTGGCATAAACGCATTGGTCATGTTAATGTACAGCGACTTAAATCAATGCAAGCCCAAAATATTATTGTAGGATTGCCTAAATTCAAGGTTGCAGAAATGCATAAGGTATGTGAAGCCTGTTAATTTGGAAAACAGGCAAGGAAACCATTTCCTAGACATGTTCAAGAGAGTAAGAAGCCATTGAAATTAATCCACTGTGATGTGTGGACTACTAAAGTTGCATCTATTGGAGGCTGTCATTATTTTGTCACTTTTATTGATGACTATAGCAGAAAAGTTTGGGTGTATTTTATGAAAAAGAAAAGTGAAGTGTTTGGGCATTTCAAAACTCTTAAAGCTATGGTTGAAAAAGAAACAGGCCTGCAAATAAAATGCCTAAGGTCAAATGGAGGGGGAGAGTACCTCTCAAATGAGTTTGCAAGGTTCCTGCAGGAGCATGGCATAAAGCAGCAATATTCATGCAGTCATACCCCACAACAAAATGGAATTGCAGAAAGGAAAAACAGGCATATTGGAGAGGTATCTCGTGCCATGCTCAACGAAAAAGACTTGCCAGATTTTTACTGAGCTGAAGCAGTTGCTACAGCAGTCTACATAATGAACAGGACTCCCACTGCAGCAATACATGGGATGACTCCAGAGGAGAGGTATACTGGTAGGAAACCAGATATTTCTCATTTGAAAATTTTTGGTTGCATTGCCTATGTTCATGTGCCAGATGAGTTGAGATCCAAGTTGGATCCAAAAGCTGAGAAGTGCATCTTTATTGGTTATTCTCTGTAGCGAAAAGGGTATAGATGCTATAACCCTTCTACTTATAAGTTTACAGTGAGCAGAGATGTTGACCTGGAGCGTCCTCTAACAGTGGTTCACATTCTTCACCATGGACAAGCAGATTGAGATTAGGAGAATCTTCTCAAAGCAATGCAGATAGTGGTATGCAGGTATCACGAAAAGGAAAAGAGAAGGTAGATCAGCCCATGTTTGATGTGAATGCAGGTCACTCTTATGTGGATGGTGAATCCAGTGGCTCAGAACAGAGCATTGATGATGAGTTGGGTATTCCTTCTATTGTTACACCTGGAGTAAGGAAGACCAAGGAGGTTTTGAGAGCACCTGGGAGTGAAGCTACTTTGCGCAGGTCTACCAAAGCTAGGTATCCTGTGGATAGGCTGAAATATGATGGATTTACAGCCATTCATTATGCATATATGGTCAAAGTGATACATGAACCAGAACCCACTTCTTTTGAGCAAGCCATGGGAAAAGAAAAATGGGAGAAAGCCATGGATGAAGAAATGGATGCCTTGGAAGCAAATGCTACATGGGAATTGGTACCTTTGCCTAAAGATAAGAATGCAATTGGTTGTAAGTGGGTTTATAAGGTGAAACACAATGCAGATGGTTCTGTGAATAGATATAAGGCAAGATTAGTAGTCAAGGGGTATGCACAAACATATGGCATTGATTATGAAGAAACATTCAGTCCGATTGCAAGGATGGAAATCGTAAGAGCAGTCGTTGCTATGGCTGCATCAAAGGGATGGTCTTTACATCAGATGGATGTAAAGAATGCCTTCTTGCATGGTGATTTGCAAGAAGAGGTCTATATGGAGCAGCCACCAGGTTATGTGCATGCTGTTCATCCTGAGTTTATTTGCACGTTGAAGAAAGCCTTGTATGGCTTGAAGCAAGCACCTAGAGCATGGTTTGACAAGATAGGACAGTATCTTGTCACTATTGGCTTTTAGATTTCCAAGGCAGATTTCTCACTTTATGTGAGAAAAACAAAGAAAGGTATTATGCTACTTGTCATTTATGTTGATGATTTGATTATGACAGGTGACAGTGATGAAGATATCCTTCATGTGAAAATGCTATTGAAGCAGAAGTTTGAGATGAAGGATTTGGGAGAGCTGCGTTATTTCTTGGGCATTGAGGTGATTAGATCACCGAGTGGGATACGACTCTTGCAGAGGCAGTATGGATTGGACATGCTATCCAAATATGGGATGACAGGCTGTAAGCCTATTTCAGTTCCTTTGGAGTAGAATGTGAAGCTGAGTACAGATGCAGGTGAGCTTCTGGAAGACCCTACTATGTACAGACGCATAGTAGGAAGTTTGATTTATATGACTGTTACCAAGCCAGATTTGAGCTATGATGTTGGATTGGTAAGTCAGTTTATGCAGGCTCCAAGGAAACCGCATTTGGATATGACTAGACACATACTCAGGTATGTGAAGTCCACATTGCAGTATGGATTATTTTATGAGACTAGGATTCAGATACAGTTGCATGGATACACTGATGCTAATTGGGCTGGTAATATTTCTGATAGACGATATACCAGTGGATATGTGTTCTCGTTTGGAAGTGCTGCAGTCACTTGGAGTAGCAAGAAACAGCCTACAGTTGCCTTGTCGAGCACAGAGGCAGAGTATAGGGGTGCAACAATGGCTGCATGTGAGGTAGCTTGGTCGCATAAGCTACTTTATGATATGCATCAGCCTACAGATGGGCCAGTTGTCATTTATTGTGACAACATGAGCAGTATACACCTGGCAAATAACCCAGTCTATCATGCTAGAACAAAGCACATTGAGGTGCATTATCACTATGTGCGGGAGAGGGTTTTACTAGGTCTTATTGATCTAGTTTATGTCAGCACAGAGGATTAGGTAGCTGACATATTCATGAAAGCATTGGGCATAGAGAAGCTACGCAAGTTCAGAGACCTGCTTGGTGTGCAGGAATTGGGATTGAGCTCGAGGGGGAGTGTTGAGATATCGATCTCCACTCGTGATATGCCAGGGTGATCGTTGTGCATTTATGTCACCGACTTGTCAGTTTGCAGATGCGATTGATACACTGCCCATGAATAATAGCTAGATGATAGCTATCCTCATCTACTCTAGTTCATGGCTCAGTTAGTATGCCACCTTAGTTAGTTGAGTTTGGTTTGAGACCCATATATAGGGTTCTTGTATTTCTCTGTATGTGAGTTCTTTTGGCTTACACAACTAAGAAGAGGAAAACTGTTTTTAGCCTCCACCTGTGTGTGTATTCCCCCATTGTGCAAGCAAGAAAGATACAAGTGATACTCCTTCCTTCTCTCCCACAATCTTGACACTATGGAGGTTCACGAAAACAAGAAGGAAAAGAGTTGGGATTTGTTCGTGGATGCTCAACAGCAAGATACGTGGGATGCTTGGTGTTCTGACAATATTTTGTTTGTCCAATTAGCAACCCACTGGAAGTTGGTAGATAGAGTGTTTTTCACAACATACACTGTTGAAACCCTCATAAGTTGGCATTATTATAATGTTAGCACAACAATGATCCTAAGAAGGATGAGTTTTAATACTTTCAGAATGGAATATCTTCCCCTCTGTAGTGGTTTGAAAGCCGAATTCAGAGATGTTGAAAAGAAGGAAGTAGAGGAGATGTTGGCCAGAGAATCCCCTAGATACTAAAGCTCTCTCTGATTCTATTCTGTTGAGTATTGAATAACTGGTTGAATCCAACCCCGTGATAAATGACGCAATCAAGAGGCAAGTGTTAGAATGAGTCCAAAGGTACGTGAGAAGGGAGAAGGCAAAAATCAAAGCTGAGAACGAGCTCACAAGCAGAAGACTCCTTTGACGCCCTAAAATCACTCTTTACAGAAGTCCCCATGGTGACTCAAGGTCCCCTTCGTAGTCAGATTTGTCTTGGAAATATTGATGACAAGCCAGAAAATGTAGTCCCATTGCCAATTTCTAAGGGAGAGTACAATGAAGACCCTAATCTTCATATAGTAGAGTTTATGGTAGCATGTGTGGCTAATAATGCCAGAACCCGTGAGTATTGGTTATCAATATTCCCTGCCACTTTCAAGGGTGTGGCATTTCAGTGGTATGAGAGACAAGTAGCAGGAACTTTTGGCACATGGGATGACCTGAAGTTGGCTTTCCTCACTAAATTCAGGCGTGAAGGTTTTGAAGAGCGGATGTGAGAGGAGTTCATGAACCTAAGTCAGTCCTCTAGAGAAAGAGTAGAAGCTTATGTCTCGTGAATGGAATCCATCCTAAAGTGCGCCTAATGATATGAAACCAACTGTCCCTAGAATGGACATAAATCCTACCGGCATTCCTAGACCGCCTGGTCCCTATGTGACCCACCCACCGAGCGACGCTCCTGTACACTACGTGGAGAAGCCCAGTGACGAAGAGACCTACATATACCCTTACATCTCGCATGACGATGAGGGCAACGCAGTCCTCATGGATTATCGACCCATGCTGGTGATGGTGTTAGGACGAGGACGGGGTAGAGGCCTAGGAGGGCAGCCACAGGATCCGGTCACTTGTTGTACTTGCGGTCATGTCTCATCGAGGCCTAGGAGGGCAGCCACAGGATCCGTCACTTGCGAACATCCTGGTCATGTCTCATCGCGTTGCCCTGAAAGAGAGCAGCAAAATAGGGACAAACCTGACCAAAGGTGCGTAGAATGCGGAATCACCCATCTTTTCATAGACTGCCTAAAGCGGAAGTCGTCCTCCGGTTCAGCTAATTTTCCATCCGTCCCATTGGGGCTATTTGGTGTTGAAAACCCCGATGGGGAGGCCACACCTATTCCCTTGCGAGTTATGACCCGAGCCCAAATGAAGCAGGCCGGCATCTCTCTGCCAAGACCTAGCAATCTTGACATGACCTCAGTAGGAAAGAAAAGTCATAGACGGAGAAAGAAGAGATCGGAAGCTAAGGTCGCACTAAAGACCGATAGTATTACGACCTTACCTAATGGGAAGAAAGTCTCAGACGCAGAGGCAGAGACTTCAACCCCTAAAACAGCCCAAAAGGGAAGTGCTAAGATAGGAGAATACCCGCACCCCAAGCGGCAATTAGAGGCCATAGAAAAGGTGAAGGAATGGGTGAGGGAGGCTCAGCAGCATCTCAAGAATGCTAAACCCATCATAGAGGACGAGATCGATGATCTCTCCAACATGAGCACGCCAATGTCGCCACCTCACTGCCCAGCTCACTAAGTGGATGGAATTCCAAATGAAAGGGAAGGAACATGAGGATAGATTAGGTATGCATGTTGGCCCATCATTGAATGCAACAAATATGAACTCCCAAGGCATTTTGGAGAGAGTGGGCATCCCTAACAACAATTTTGAGCAGGGAGAGCCTTCACATAGACAAGAGAAGCCCATGAACAATGCAATGAGGGGAAATTTTCAGTCATCACAAGGGCCCATGCCATCTATGCAAGTTCAGCCATCTTTTGGCAGAAATTTCTCTAACATGGTTAATTTTTGGGTAGCCACATGGATCAGCCTCAGTTTGGATATATGGGACAACCACCTAATCATGAAAGAGAGCTAAGAGACAAGATTATTTTCTCAAAATTCAATGGTTAGTCGTCATTTCCAGCTGAACTCGAAGAGTGGCTCTCCAAGCTTGAGGATTATTTTGACATTTTGCCCTGTAGTGATGACCAAAAGATCCATTTTGCAACAATCCACTTGGAAGGATTTGCACATACATGGTGGAGGTACATTAAAAGAGAAAATCAGCAACAAGTGAACTCATGAGAAGCGTTCAAGGCACTCATGGTGCAAGTATTTGTCTTGCCGGTGGAGAAAGAAAATCTTGCCCACCAATGATATGGCCTTGAATAGCATGGTCTTGCTGTTAGAGAATACACAAATCAATTCCTCAACCTTACCATGTATGTTGAGTTGATTAGTGATGATACCAAGTTATGCAAGTATGTGTACGGGCTGGATCCCCAACTCTCAGCTGATGTTTCAGCTCAAAATCATTTGGATTTGTTCAAAGATATTGAATTGGTTGAGAGGTACTCTCGCAAGTATTGACGGGATGCTTCATTTTAGCATGGACAGCAAAGATGGGTATCTCAGCCAATGTTTGGGCAGCAAAGAGAACCTATGCAGTCATATTTTGGACAACAAAGAGGTGATGTAAGGCCGGGACAATTTGGGGCAAGTTATGGTGGTGGTAACATGCCATTCAGCACTCCGAAGATCCCCACATACCCCACTTTTAATGCCTCAAGACCACAAAGTAATTTAAGGACAACAAATAGCCCAAGAATGGATAATAGGCAAGGGGACAACAAAAATAAAAATGCCAGTTCAAAGTCCATTCCCATGGATTTTTATAAAGAAAGAAAGGAAAAAAGGCTTTGTTTCAAGTGTGGCGAGAAGTATACAGCTGATCACGCCTCAAAATGTACTTTTAGAAATGCTAAGGCATGGGTTCACATCATGTTGGTATTTTAGGACTCAGAGGAGGACATTGAGGATACACATACTTTTATGATGACTGCTGAAACAAATGATGCCGATGAAGAGTTTGGTCAAGAAGAGTTCTTTGACCTTGTTGACTCTTTTCCTTTTGACCCCGGTGGTCATATATCACGAGATATGGGTAGAAAGAATGAACACATGCTGAAATACATGCTGCCACTATTTATACCATATCTATGGATGCTTGGACAGGATCCAAAAGCCCTAATACATTGCGTATTAAGGGCCAAATTTATGGGAAGGATGTGTTTATACTTGTAGACAGTGGTAGCACTCATAGTTTCATTAATAGAGCAGTCATGGATAGGCTGAAGTGCCTTCCCACTGATTTACAATAGCCATTGAAGGTGCAAGTTGCCAATGGGGATGAAAAAATTAGCATGCAAGTATGCCCTGCTGTTCATATCCAGCTTGCTGAAAATTTTGGACAGCAAATTGATTTAATTCATTGGAAATGGGTCCTATAGATGTTGTCTTGGTTGTGATTGGCTGAAAACTTTGGGCACTATAACTATGGAATTTTCCTAGCTATATATGGAGTTTGTTAGTGTGGGATAGCTCATTCACTTATAGGGAATTCAAAATAACAGTGAAATTTAGCTCATTACTAGCAAACAACTCAAGAAAGAGTTCAAGAAATGGTCCCAAATCTTTGTATTGCAGTTAAATAAAGAAAAGTCAGATCAGTCCACTAAAATAGTAAAGAATTCAGCATTGAGAACTCTTTTAGAAGAGTACAAGGACCTCTTCCAAGTAGCTACAGCACTACCCCCTAATAGGGTGGTTGATCATCCCATAGATCTAGAGCCTTAGTCAAAGCCTGTGAACAAGCCACCTCACAGATTGTCTACGTATGAAAGGGAACAAGTTGCCAAACAAGATAAATAATTACTGGACATGGGATTTATTGAGCCCAGTTCTTTGCCATATGCTTCCCCTGTGTTATTGGTAAAAAAGAAGGATGGATATTTCAGTATGTGTATAGACTACATGGATCTTAATAAGATCACCGTGAAGAATAGGTACCCCATTCCACGCATAGATGACTTGCTGGATGAACTCAAGGGGGCTAAGTACTTTACAAAGATAGATTTGAGGTTAGATCCTCATGAGGGCAGGGGATGAGGTCAAAACAACATTTTGGATTGATTGGGGGCTTTATCATTTCTTGGTTATGCCTTTCGGGTTAACTAACGCACTGGCCACCTTTTAGAGATTAATGAACAAAATACTTCAGCCCTTTCTTTTCAGATTTGTGTTGGTTTTCTTTGATGACATCCTCATCTATAGTAGATCACTGAAGGATCACCTTTGGCATATGAGGCTGTTAGATATGATCAATGCCCCACCCTCATTAGGTGCCACCAATGATCCATGGTGCTCAAAGTTGTAAGGCCCCCACTATGAGGAGAAGCCAAATGTGAGCCCTGACATTGGTTGAGTCTTGACTTGTATATTAGATGAGGTCTATGTGACCGGATGGCAAAAAGGTGACCATTGTGGGTCTAATCTTTGGGTTAGATGGAGTGGTTAAGCTGGTAGCAACTCAAGGCGCATTGCATCAAGTTGCGGGGTAAGGGAGTTAAAAGGGGCCCCTATTTTGGGGTCCACGGGCTGCGAAAGGGAATATTCCATGGAATATTCCATGGAATATTCCCTGGCCGACTAGTGGAGGCTCATATGATAGGTCGGTCAGGCCGACCTAACAGCCTTCACATGCTATAAAAGCTAAACCCCTTCACAGCCATCGATCATTCATCTTTCACCCAGTCAGAGTTGTTGTTCCAACTAGCCTTAAGCTCTTCACCTATCTTCTGTCTAGATCACCATTTAAGCTTCACACAGTGGAAGCACACGGGTGGACAGAGCCATCTTTGTATCCGTTGTTTGGAGCTAAAGAATTTACTGATTCTCCTCTTATCTGTTGTGTACTCTCTATCTCTTTCTCAGATTCTGTTCGCTGCACCGTGTAATATTTTACAGAGGCAGGTGTTTGATGTATTGAGGCAGCATAGACTCTTTGCCAAGGAGACAAAATGTTCTTTCATGCAGACAGAAGTGGAATACTTGGGGCACATTATTAGTGAAGATGGAATTAGGGCTGATCCTAAGAGAGTGTAGTGTATAAAAGACTGGCCCACACCTACAAATACCACTTCACTTAGAGGATTTCTTGGTCTCTCATCATTCTATCGCAGATTCATTAGGCATTATGCCACTATTGCAGCTCCCTTGATGGATAGGCTTAAGAAAGAGGCATTTTTCTAGAATGCCATAGCTGATAAGAGCTTTAATAAGCTCAAGGAATTGCTTACCTCAGTGACCATTTTGGTTTGCCCAGATTTTCAAAAGAATTCACCATTTAGTGTGATGCCAGTGGTAGAGGCATAGGGGCTGTATTGTTACAGGAGCATGGGGTTATATTGTTTGAGAGCCGCAAACTTGCTAAAAATGAGATGATCATGAATGTATATGACCAAAAAATGCTGGCCATCCTTCATGCCATTAACAAATGGCACCACTACTTGTATGGTAGCAGATTTAGGGTCAAGAGAGACCATAGGGTCCTCAAGTATTTCCTCTCTCAGTCTAATCTTACCCCCAAAAATGCAAATGGGTAGCTACATTGTAAAACTATGACTTTGACATTACACATATGTGGGGAAAAGACAATGTAGTTGCTGGTTCATTATCTAGAATGTGGGCTTATAAAGTTTCGGCCATCATGGAACTTCATAATGATTAGATAGAAGAGCTTTAGGAGGCCTATTTGTTAGATGCTTATTTCAACCACATTTTCCAAAAATTATAGCAAGGGCATGTGGAAGAAAACTCTCCATATCAGCTTAAGAACGGTCTCTTATGGTTCTAGGGTAGGATTGCCATCCCATACAGCTCTCCATTCAAGCAAAAAATCATGCAAGAGATGCATTCCTCACCTATAGTTGGTCACTTGGGCATATTTAAAACCTATGACAAGATTACTAAAAGATTTCATTGGAAGGGCCTTTGGAAGGATGTAAAAGATTTTGTTTTGATATGCATGCCATGTCAATAAAACAAGGACAACATCTTAAAACCAGTTGGTTTACTACAGCCATTGCCTATGCCCGAAGGTAAATGGACACACATTACTATGGACTTCATAACCGGCCTACCGGTGACCAAGAAGGGATGGAACATCATCTATGCAGTTGTGGACAGACTCACCAAGGCAACCCATTTCATTCCTACAAAGACTCAATATAATGCTTCTCAAGTAGCCAACCAATTCATGGAACATGTTTTTAGATTACATGGCTTACCACAGATCATTGTGCATGATTAGGATGCTAAGTTCATGAGCAACTTTTGGCGGGCAGTTTTCAGCTCTATGGGCACTTAGTTAGCCCCTTCCACTACTTACCATCCATAGACCGATGGGGCCAAACAGAGAGGGTTAACAAGTGGCTGGAAACTTACTTGAGGCATTTCTGTCATGATGTACAGAATGCTTGGGACTCATGGTTGCATTTGACTGAGTTTGCCTATAATTACTCTACACACTCTAGCATTGGAGTTTCACCCTTTGAGACATTGTACGGCTATAAGGTGCCCCTTCCCATGGTTATTTTCAATGATAAAATAAACCCACAAAGCAAAGAGGAATTAGATAGAATTTTGGCCTTACTTCAGTAGTGTAAAGTCAACTTGAAGAAAGCTCAAGATCAAATGAAGCTTTATGCTAATGACAAAAGAAGGGATGTTGAGTTCCAAGAAGGGCATTTGGTGCTTTTGAAGGTGCCCAAGTCCAGATATGCCACCCTTAAGGATGGGTACAACAATAAATTAGCTCACAGGTTCTATGGACCACCATACTGGATTGTCAAAAGAGTGGGAGACTTGGCATATCCATTAGCATTGCCCCCATCCACGAAGATTCATAATGTCTTCCATGTGAGTCAATTGAAGCCCTTCATTGGATCATCAGTGGATTATGTTGAGAAGTTACCACCGATAGATGAAGAAGGCATCATTCAATACATACACAAGTAAGTCATAGGACAAAGGGAAAAGAAGCTTTGCTCTTCTCCATCATGGAATACTTGATTAAGTGGCAAGGTTTACCACTTGAGGAAGCTTCTTGGAGGCCAACTTCAGTTTTGGAAGAGTTTCCACACCTATTAGAAGCAGATTTGGCTGAAATCTAGCTAACTATGGCCTTGTTTTCTCTCAGATTGACTATAGACAGCTCTCTGTTTCAAAGCAGATTTTATTCTGCATTATGGATAGAAATGGACATCATACATGCGCTAAAATTACTACTTGAGAGCTCCGTTTTGATATAAGGCACACCTGATTGGAGTCTCCTACAGAAAGTTATGACAAATTTACTACAGCAAGGCCTTGTAGTAAACAACTTGCTGTCCACTGTCTGCAGCTCGCATTTACTCAAGATACTTGGATCAAAATTCATTTTTTATAATTCCCCAATAAGGCCCATGTATCGTACATACCTCATTGACCTATCATATGCAATAATACCTCTTCATTCATTTGTATACCCTTGTAATAATGCAGTAGAGCAGTACGCTGATCTGCTCCTACCCAGTTGTCATAACTGCCCAAATTGTTTTTGAGGGCAAAAACCTTCGGGTGGGGATGGAATGTAAGAGAGGGGGATTTAATAATGGGGAAATACTAGCTACATTGGCTGGAATATAAGGTGTTAGGGACTTGATTTTTGACCATCAGATTATAATACAAGTCTCCTTTCATCTTCATCTCTCTCTCTCCCAGCTTCATGGCTCCTTTCTCTCTCTTTCTATCTTTCTCTCTCCTTTCTTAGTATTTCTCTCTCCTCTTCACTCTCTTTCTCTCTCTTTCCATAGTCTTTCTTTCTCTTTTGCACTCTCTCTCTTTTCTCTTCTTCTCCCTCTCCTGTCCTCTTCATGACAAATTGCCCCTCTTGGCCTAACGAAATAATTCATGAAGCGACCATTCAACAACGTACTGCTGAAACTCTACTGAAGCATAAGATTGACCAAGATTGAGTTCTCCTTTAGTCCTACACTAAGTGCATTAGGTTATTGGCTAATTTCCTTGTATAAATAACAAGGGGTGCTTGATGAATATGATGATAAACGTCCTATGTACCTATGACATGATAGGAAGGTGATCAACCGCCACCTGACTCATAATCCATACTAACCAACGGTAGCCAAAATATGATGTGTCAACAAGAAATTCCCAAAGTATCCCTGAGATGATATTAGGAGGCAATTGCAAGAGCACCCCAAAACCACAATTGAGAAAGATATCCTCAATAAAAGCATAATTGACTAAGGAATTTGCAAAGTGATTCCTCTGTCGGGGAATAAGTTGGCAAGTCACTACCTCAAAAATATACATCATATCCAAGGCTGCATGGTGGTAACATAATTGCAAGCATCCTGGAAAATCGATGGCCACAAATATCGAGGACATAGAGCTTTCTAGGAAATAAGCCATCTAGCAAAATGTCCCCCACATGTTGAATCATGGCATTCCTCAAGAATAAATGATACCTCATTAGGTACTACACATCGAAAATAAATCTCATCCATACCTTTTCAATACAAGACATTCTCTATAACGTGTCCCCCTTGTCCACTTGTGGGACACGTCTTAGTAGCCCATCGGGAAGAGAGTCTAGAAAGCGCTGCCCGGCACTCACAAGGAATGTCATGAGGTTTGCGATCTAGGTCTTCCCGAGTCTGCCACGAAGCGGAAGCACCTGGCCTTTCCCACTTAGGACCGACCTGAATCATGGTTTTTCTAATAGTCAAGTTCCTAGGAGGTAGCTAGCATCGAGCCCTAGACGAACTACTTTGCGCAGAAACATCAGGGTTGAAGCAGATTTATACTGCACTTGGTTCAAGGAGAATGGGAAACAAGAGGGATGTGAAAGTATGCTATTGTCTCGTGTTTAATATGGATTCCGTTTCTTGGGCATACATTTGAGTTCTCATTTATATTTGTCTTTGCCCGTAAGGCTTAGTCCCATTTTGTTCCCCTAAAATAGCATGAATCGGGACTCTAGCTCTATTGATTGTAGGTCATCGCTACCTCACTGTCAGTTTCCTTTGAGAAAAGTTCCCGGCCAACTGGGACCACCCTTCCATAGGACGGACCCAGAGTCACGCCCACCGCACTTTCCTCGGTTTGCTTTAGTTATCTAATTACCTACCACATTTAATTTGACAAGCAAAAGTAGCTTCCTTAATTAACTAAAACTAATCATTGGTTCCTTCATGTAACTTAAGCACTGACATAGAAAGACAATGTCAAGCAACTTCCTTCAACATTTGATCTTTATTTATCAGTATTTGGAATACATCAAATAAACCTGCCCGAAGGCTATCCCAGAAATCCTCATGGATTGCTATTCCAAGTTTCGCTTGTTGACTAGTATGTGGGTCTTGAGATCCCATCTTGAGTCACGTCGGCCTCTTGTGCAGGATCCGGAGGCAAGGGATTTATGGCCAAAGCTCCCCTGGCACCCAAGCTTCCTCCTGCTCCAAGTAGCAACCACGGAGAGACCTCTCGTGGCGGGTTCGGTCCACGGACCTGGTGTGGATAACAACCCCCTTGGATAGGGTCAGGTAGACAGTAGGAGGTAACATGTACTACCTCTCCTTCCAGGCTTTTAATCTGAAGCATTAGTTGTTTTTCCTAAATTAGTTCCTTGAGCAAAGAAGTAAAAACAGTGCACCTAAGTGTACAATCACGAGCATTCCAGTGGTCGTTTGTACGGCCAACTGCTAAGGTGTAATTCTTTCTCCTCGAATACTTCCAGCATCCGATCCTGGATCAATCACGACTTGGCAAGATCCCAAGGGTTTCGTAAGCCAAGTTACTTGTTTACCCTTTTTCCTTGGGTTAGGGTTTATACCCTGTTAACCCAAATTGTCATTACTTTAACTTTCCATATATTATGGTCAATAAATCCTGGACAACCCCGTTGTCCTAGCTTGGTTGGTCAAATGGCTTCTTGATAATTCACCACTGCCCTAAACTTGACAAGACAGCTCCCAAGAGGGAGTGTTGTAGTGGGCAACTTCTTAAATCTCAGAGAAGCTAATTTGTAATTAGAACTCGCCAACCTTGGTCTAAGGTGTAGCGGTACTGACTTGTGATTTAGTCGCAAAAGCTTATGATGTTGCAGCTTGTTGCACGAGATAGGTGTTAGTACCTAACTTGTGGGATTATTTCTCTCATCATACGGTATTTCTTGGTCAAGAATACCTTTGATCAAGATATAGGGTTTGGGAGTCCTATTGACCCAATCCAAAACCTTGACCCTACTAGGCTGATAATCGTTTTGGCCCTAGGGTCCCTAAATTCCTTGCGGAGGTCTAGTATTTAATTGTCTTACGATTAGAGGTGATCTTTCCCTTTCCCTAAAGATGTAAATAACTACAAAATGTATGAGATAAATCACTCCATGCGAATATGCAATTTCAAGACCATAGACCTTTTGCCTTTATGCAACTATAGGATCTATAATGATATTTCTTTTCCTTGCCCTATGTGATATTGTTTGACATTCAGAGCTATTCTTATAAGCCCTACATTTTATGCATCGAATTCAAGCTTTAGTATTTTAATGCATCCTTTACCAAATTCAAACTTTGATAAAAGAACTCCATGCGTGGGTGTATCATTCTTTCATGATCAGATGCCATGAATCCATCATTGATTTAATCCTTCCTTTATCGCTTAACCCGACCTAGAATGTAACTATCATCGTATGTGATTTGCAAGGTTCATAAATCTTTTCCATACATTGCAACTATTGAGACATCATTTAATGACCGTCTACGATTATCTTACACACGAGATACAACCAAGAATTTATTACCTAAGTGCGTTATGTGTTATATGCCCTATCCTTTGCGAGATGCAACAAGGACACCTTTGCACAATTTCATCTTTTAACTTATGCATCATACGTTCGAAAATGCAACTACCCTTGACCACGAAAGTGCAAGCAATACAAGTACTCGTCATGCAATTGAACTTTGTAAATCAAACGAGTATATAAATTTTCCAATGCATTTAAGTTTCCTATGTGAATTAAAACATGCTTTATGCAACCTTTCCATGCGGGAATAATTTTTGAAACCTGGGCATTCAAAATTGGGGCGTTGTCCACTCTCGCACTTTGGGTAAAAGCTCCCGCATGCGCTCCTCTTGACTTTTGCTTGGGAGCCATTGACGAAGCAAACTTCAACTCAGTGAACTCTCCCTTGGCTCTCTTACGCATTATGAAGTCACTACTGCTCGAGATTTCCTTCCCT